>NC_053025.1:91552221-91818567 GCF_003073215.2 Triticum urartu
ACCTTGCAAGCCAACACACACAATAGCCCAAACGGCGGGGTTATGTCCAAGAATATGCATTTTCATCTTATGCTTCCAACTAGCAAAATTAGTACCATCAAAGTAAGGACCTCTGCGATGATAATTTCCCTCGCTAGACGCCATACTCTCCTAGGTTGTGAAACCAAGGCTATGACCACCAAAAGCTACGGAAATCAAAGCAAATGGAAACCAAAGCTCTGATACCACTTGTAGGATCGAAAGTATGTCTAGAGGGGGGGGTGATTAGACTACTTGACCAATTAAAAATATATCCTTTTCCCAATTTTAGTCTTTGGCAGATTTTAGCTATCTTAGCACAAGTCAAGCAATCTTAACACAATTCAAGCAAGCATGCAAAGAGTCTATGAGCAACGGAAAGTAAAGCATGCAACTTGCAAGAATGTAAAGGGAAGGGTTTCAAGAATTCAAACGCAATTGGAGACACAGATGTTTTTGTCGTGGTTCCGATAGGTGGTGCTATCGTACATCCACGTTGATGGAGACTTCAACCCACGAAGGGTAACGGTTGCGCGAGTCCACGAAGGGCTCCACCAATGAAGGGTCCACGAAGAAGCAACCTTGTCTATCCCATCATGGCCATCGCCCATGAAGGACTTGCCTCACTAGCGGTAGATCTTCATGAAGTAGGCAATCTCTTTGCCCTTACAAACTCCTTGGTTCAACTCCACAATCTTGTCGGAGGCTCCCAAGTGACACCTAGCCAATCTAGGAGACACCACTCTCCAAGAAGTAACAAATGGTGTGTTGATGATGAACTCCTTGCTCTTGTGCTTCAAATGATAGTCTCCTCAACACTCAACTCTCTCTCACAGGATATGGATTTGATGGAAAGAAGATTTGAGTGGAAAGCAACTTGGGGAAGGCTAGAGATCAAGATTCATATGGTGGGAATGTAATATCTTGGCCTCAACACATGAGTAGGTGGTTCTCTATCAGAAAATGTGTATTAGAAGTGTAGGTATGTTCTGATGGCTCTCTCCTCGAATGAAGAGTGGGTGGAGGGGTATATATAGCCTCCACACAAAAACTAACAGTTACACACAATTTACCAATCTCGATGAGACCGAATTGAGAAACTCGGTCAGACCGATTTAGCAAACCTAGTGACCATTAGGATTTTCGGTGGGACCGAGATGCAACTTGGTAGGACCGATATGGTTAGGGTTAGGGCATAATGTAATCTCGGTGTGACCGGTTACACAAACTCGGTGGGACCGATTTTGGTAATAAGCTAACCAGAGAGTTGGTCAGGTAAACTCGGTGGGACCGATTTGCTCATTTCGGTGGGACTGAAATGTTACAAAAGGGAAACAGAGAGTTTATATTGCAATCTTGGTGGGACCGATCGCTCATCTCGGTAGGACCGAAACGTTACAAAGGGAAACAGAGAGATTACAACCCCATCTCGGTGTGACCGAGATCCCTATCGGTGAGACCAATTTGCCTAGGGTTTGTGGCAGTGGCTATGACATCTGAACTCGGTGGCGCCGGATAGAAAGAATCGGTGGGGCCGAGTTTGACTTTTGGTTTAGGTCATATGTGTATGTGGGAAGGTAGTTGAGGGTTTTGGAGCATATCACTAAGCACTATGAAGCAAGAACCTCATCAAGCAACACCTCATCCCTCCTTGATAGTATTGGCTTTTCCTATAGACTCAATGTGATCTTGGATCACTAAAATATAAAATATAGAGTCTTGAGCTTTGAGCTTGAGCCAATCTTTTTGTCCTTAGTATTTTGAGGGGTCCACTTTCCTTATCCATGCCATGCCATTCATTGAGATTTTCCTGAAATATTAATCTCGGAATAATGTTAGCTCAATGAGCTATATTTTGTTAGGAATTACCAAAACCACCCAGGGATAGTTGCACTTTCAGTTTTGTTCCATGTTGGAGCATGGATATGTTGGGATATCACAATATCTCTTATTTTAATTAATGCGTCTATACACTTGGTAAAGGGTGGAAGGCTCGGCCTTATGCCTGGTGTTTTGTTCCACTCTTGCCGCCCTAGTTTCTGTCATACCGGTGTTATGTTCCTTGATTTTGCGTTCCTTACACGGTTGGGTGTTATGGGGACCCCTTGACAGTTCACTTCGAATAAAACTCCTCCAGCAAGGCCCAATCTTGGTTTTACCATTTGCCTCACCACCACCTACTTTTCCATTGGGATTCATGCTCCCAAGGGTCATCTTTATTTTAAGCCCACCCGTGCCAGTGCTTGTCTAAGTGGGTCCGAACCGAGCTGCCTGTGGGGCCACCTCGGGGAAACTTGAGGTTTGGTTTTACTCGTAGCTAGTCTCATTCGGTGTTGCCCTGAGAACGAGATACGTGCGACTCCTATCGGGATTGTCGGCACATCGGGTGGCTTTGCTTGTCTTGTTTTACCATTGTCAAAATGTCTTGTAACCGGGATTCCGAGTCTGATCGGGTCTTCCTAGGAGAAGGAATATCCTTCGTTGACTGTGAGAGCTTGTGATGGGCTAAGTTGGGACACCTCTGCAGGGTTTTGAACTTTCGAAAGCCGTGCCCGCGGTTATGGGCAGATGGGAATTTGTAAATATCCCGTTGTAGGGAACTTGACACTTAACTTAATTAAAATGCATCAACCGCGTGTCTAGCCGTGATGGTCTCTTCTCGGCGGAGTCCGGGAAGTGAACACGGTTCTTGTGTTATGCTTGAACGTAAGTAGTTTCAGGATCACTTCTTGATCACTTCTAGTTTACGACCGTGCCTTGCTTCTCTTCTCGCTCTCATTTGCGTAAGTTAGCCACCATATATGCTAGTGCTTGCTGCAGCTCCACCTCACTACCCTTTCCTACCGATAAGCTTAAATAGTCTTGATCTCGTGGGTGTGAGATTGCTGAGTCCTCGTGACTCACAGATACCTCCAAATAGTTGCAGGTGCCGATGATACCAGTGAAGTTGACACGACCCAGCTCAAGTGGGAGCTCGATGAATATCGTGTTCGTTGTGTTGTTTCGTTTCCAGATGATCAGTAGTGGAGCCCAGTCGGGATGATCAGGGATCTATGCATTTGGGGTTGTCTTTATTTATGTTGGTTCCGTAGTCGGACCTTGATTGTATTCTAGATGATGTAATGCTATATTTATGTATTGTGTGAAGTGGCGATTGTAAGCCAACTCTTTACCCCTTTCTTATTTAGTACATGGGATGTGTAAAGATTACCCCTCTTGCGACATGCCTACTATGCGGTTATGCCTCTAAGTCATGCTCCGACACGTGGGAGATATAGCCGCATCATGGGTGTTACACAGGGCCGAATACCTCCCCCTCGCAGATCTAGTCTCCGTTTGAGCGGGATTATGTTCAATCGGCAATGACGCGATGGCTGAGAACTTCCCCAACCCCAATAAGGAGGAGAGGGTGTGCTTCGTCCCATTCCTATTGCAGGGTCTGGGATTTCCAATCCACCACTTCCTCAGGGGGTTATTGGATTTTTACATCGTCCAACTACACAACCTCACCCTAGGTTCAATTTTGCACATCTCAGGTTTTGTTGCCCTCTGCGAGCTATTCTTAGGCATCGAGGCCCATTTTGAATTACGGAGGAAGTTCTCTTGCCTTGTTGCCTGCTACCTCTTGAGCACCGCGTTGGTTTTCCCTTGAAGAGGAAAGGTTGATGCAGTAAAGTAGCATAAGTATTTCCCTCAGTTTTTGAGAACCAAGGTATCATTCCAGTAGGAGATCACGCTCGAGTCCCACGCACCTACACAAACAAATAAGAACCTCGCAACCAACGCGATAAAGGGGTTATCAATCCATTCACGGTTACTTACGAGAGTGAGATCTGATAGATATGATAAGATAATATTTTGGTATTTTTATGATAAAGAGAAATAAAGATGCAAAGTAAAATAAACGGCAATAGAAATAACTAAGTGTTGGAAGATCAATATGATGGAAGATAGACCCGGGGGCCATAGGTTTCACCAGTGGCTTCTCTCAAGAGCATAAGTATTACGGTGGGTAAACGAATTACTATCGAGCAATTGATAGAATTGAGCATAGTTATGAGAATATCTAGGTATGATCATGTATATAGGCATCACGTCCGCGACAAGTAGACCGAAACGATTCTGCATCTACTACTATTACTCCACACATCGACTGCTATCCAGCATGCATCTAGAGTATTAAGTTCATAAGAACAGAGTAATGCTTTAAGTAAGATGACATGATGTAGAGGGATAAACTCATGCAATATGATATAAACCCCATATTTTTATCCTCGATGGCAACAATACAATACGTGTCGTTTCCCTTTCTGTCAGTGGGATCAAACACTACAAGATTGAACCCAGAGCTAAGCACTTCTCCCATTGCAAGAAAGATCAATCTAGTAGGCCAAACCAAACTGATAATTCGAAGAGACTTGCAAAGATAAATCAATCATACATAAAATAATTCAGAGGAGATTCAAATATTGTTCATAGATAAACTTGATCATAAACCCACAATTCATCGGATCTCGACAAACACACCGCAAAAGAATATTACATCGAATAGATCTCCAAGAAGATCGAGGAGAACTTTGTATTGAGATCCAAAGAGAGAGAGAAGAAGCCATCTAGATAATAACTATGGACCCGTATGTCTGAAGTAAACTACTCACACATCACCGGAGAGGCCATGGAGTTGATGTAGAGGCCCTCCCTGATCAATGCCCCCTCCGGTGGAGCTCCGGAAAAGGCCCCAAGATGGGATCTCTCGAGTACAGAAGGTTACGACGGTGGAATTAGGTTTTCGTGGTGCTCCTGGATGTTTGGGGGGTACATGGATATATATATAGGAGGAAGAAGCACGTCAGTGGAGCAACGAGGGGCCCATAAAGGGTGGAGGGCGTGCCTAGGGAGGGTAGGCGCGCCCCCTGCCTTGTGGCCTCCTCGATTGTTTCTTGACACCCACTCCATGTCTCCTGGATCCCGTTTGTTGAGAAAATCACGTTCCCGAAGGTTTCATTCCGTTTGGACTCGTTTGATATTCCTTTTCGGCGAAACCCTAAAATAGGCAAAAAATAGCAATTTGGGCTGGGCCTCCGATTAGTAGGTTAGTCCCAAAAATGATATAGGAGTGTAAATTAAAGCCCATTAACATCCAAAATAGATAATATAATAGCATGGAGCAATCAAAAATTATAAATACGTTGGAGATGTATCGTTGCCCGCCACCGGGGAGGTTCCATATTTGAAGTGGGCGGTGCCGAAGTATGGCGTATAGCCGGATCCGGATACCTCGTAGGAACACCTAAAGAGGTATATCCGCAGTGGTCTTCAGAATGGTTCTATATGGACGATGTTCCGCTGCTGGATCTAGTTCTGCGTGGCCTCCCTAAATTTTCCAGTGCTCCTTTAAAGAAGTGCCTCAACTGGCGTCCCCGAAGCCCCAAGGAAGAGAACAGTGCAGAGATAAAGAGATTGGTCAGGAAGGTTAGGCTATTAGCCCATACCAAACTTTCGATAGTTCAGGTTATGGCCATTGCAATAAAGAGGTGTGTCCAGCCTCTTCAATCTAGAGTAACCCATTTATGGTGTTACAACGGAGAAGACGACGCATCTCGCTACAGACGGAAGGTTCTGGTACTCCTGCCGAACTGGCCTCAATTTTGGCTGATCTGTATAAGGGCGAGAAGGAAGAGTTTCTCTGGTTAAACTGCCAGGAGGGTTATTCCATGTACACCCCCATTGAATGGGTAAGATTTTGATCATCTGTATTTATTTTATTGCTTTACAGGCACTAATCAAATTTCCCCTTTGTTGCCACCAACAGTCATGGAGGAAGATGATCGAGGAAGTCCACTGTCTCGCTCCCCAGCCAGAGGATCATAACCGTGATAAAGATCCTGGCTTTTGTGAGGATCTGAACATATATATAGAGTTCAACGACGGGGTATTTTATCAAGCGAGCCATGACGGTTCGGAGGTGGCTATTACGGCTGACTACCCCCGCCTCTATCCCTTCTGCATTGTGAGTATTTGGAGAGTCCTTAAAAGGAAATCCTTATCTGCATTTTTATCACTTGTACTGATCCGGATTTTAATAGGATCGACGCTCTAGGGACAATATTCCCTCAAGGGCGGCCCCTACACAAGGCCGTTGTTCAAAACGAAAAGGGACCGGGAGTGCTGCGGAGACCTCACAACCTTCCAAGAGGAACATGTGCTTTAATACATGCCTAGGCATGAGTCCGGATTGTGAAAAGTCTCCTTTTATCCTTGACATCAGGAGGAGTACGCAGCGGGCAGTTGAAAAACTCCCGATTAGCCGAATGTCCACTGATCCGGTGCCGTACTCGTCAACTAGGACGCGAGCCAATGCAATGCTAGTTCTGCCTCCTCAAGAAGATTCAGATGACATATCCGTCACGAATTCTGAAGTGGAAAGCCTGATGAATCACTGTCGATTGAAAGAGGCTATGCGGGCTCCGGCGTTTTCCGAACAAGAGTTTACATCACTCAGTTTGGTGGATGCGTATCTCCGAGCTGCTCAAGACAGACTTGCCAGAGTCTTTCAGCTATTCTCGAAGGACATACAGGTAAAAGTTTACGCAATTTTTGATAGTCATGTGCCAGTGCTACCTCTTGAGCAAGCGTTGGTTTTCCCTTGAAGAGGAAAGGGTGATGCAGCAAACTAGCGTAAGTATTTCCCTCAGTTTTTGAGAACCAAGGTATCAATCCAGTAGGAGACTACACGCAAGTCGCCTAGTACCTGCACAAACAAATAAGAACCTTGCAACTAACGCAATAAAGGGGTTGTCAATCCCTTCACGTCCACTTGCAAAAGTGAGATCTGATAAAGATAATAAGATAAATATTTTTGGTATTTTTGTTGTATAGATTGGAAAGTAAAGATTGCAAAATAAACGGCGACAGAAATTGGCAAGTTGACGGGAAACTAATATGATGTAAAATAGACCCGGGGGCCATAGGTTTCATTAGTGGCTTCTCTCAAGAGAGCAAATATTACGGTGGGTGAACAAATTACTGCGGAGCAATTGATAGAAAAGCGCATAGTTATGAGAATATCTAGGCATGATCATAAACATGGGCATCATGTCTGTGTCAAGTAGACCGAAACGATTCTGCATCTACTACTATTACTCCACACATCGACCGCTATCCAACATGCATCTAGAGTATTAAGTTCATAAGAACAGAGTAACGCATTAGGCAAGATGACATGATGTAGAGGGATAAACTCAAGAAATATGATATAAACCCCATCTTTTTATCCTCGATGTCAAAAATACAATACATGTCGGTTCCCTTTCTGTCACTGGGATTGAGCACCTTAAGATTGAACCCAAAGCTAAGCACTTCTCCCATTGCAAGAAAGATCAATCTAGTAGGCCAAACCAAACTGATAATTCGAAGAGACTTGCAAAGATATCAAATCATGCATATAAGAATTCAGAGAAGAATCAAATATTGTTCATAGATAATCTTGATCATAAACCCACAATTCATCGGATCTTGGCAAACACACTGCAAAAAGTATTACATCGAATAGATCTCCAAGAACATCGAGGAGAACTTTTTATTGAGAACCAAAGAGAGAGATGAAGCCATCTAGCTAATAACTGTGGATCCAAAGGTTTGTGGTAAACTACTCACACATCATCGGAGAGGCTATGGTGTTCATGTAGAAGCCCTCCATGATCGAATCCCCCTCCGGCAGATCGCCGGAAAAGGTGCCCAGATGGGATCTCACGGGTACAGAAGGTTGTGGCAGTGGAAAAGTGGCTTCGTGGCTCTCTAGATGTTTTCAGGGTATAAGAGTATATATAGGCGAAAGAAGTAGGTCGGTGGAGCTATGAGGGGCCCATGAGGGCGGGGGGCGCACCGCCCTACCTCGTGGCTACCTCGTTGCTTCCTTGACCTCCACTCCAAGTCTCTTGGATTGCATTTGTTCCAAAAAAGATCCTTGCGAAGGTTTCGTCTCGTTTGGATTCCGTTTGACATTCCTTTTCCGCGAAACACTAAAATAGGTAAGAAACACTACAAAAAAACACACTTCCGTCATGATACGTGTTTGTCACAATAGATCGCATTTTTTGTCATGCATGTACATCCATGACGATTTTATGATAGAATCAAGATAGTCATACCTGTGCTGCCGTAGAAGTGTTCCATGACATGACCAAAATTATCATCACGGAAGTGTCCACTTCCATGACGATAAATCACGCGTCACAGAAGTGCTTTCATCAAGGGTGACCGACACGTGGCATCCACCGTAACGGAACGCCGTTAAGCTATCGGGTCGGATTTTGGATCCGATAACCTGTTAACAGCCCTGACCAATGGGAAATTTCCACGTGTAAAATTCTGATTTGCCGAAGGGAACACCTATCAGCTCGTCAGTGGGCCAGATGTCGCCCGTCCATTGGAGGAGACATGCCTATGATACGTCGACACGTGGCTGGGCCCAACAGAGGCCCATATAGGTTAAAAAGGCTGGCCCAGTCAAAGGCCCATAGAACTTAATCAGGTACTAGTGGGCTAGCCCAATAACGACATGCTTAATAAAGGCCATTTATGGCCCGAAGCCAGATCTGGCCCGTTAATTGTTCGCCCAATATTTGGGCCCATTTACGGACCGGAGCCAGATCTTGCCCGTTAATTGTTCGCCCAATATTTGGGCCCATTTGCGGCCCAAAGCCAGATCTGGCCCATTAATTGTTCGTCGAATATTTGGGCCCAACTACAGCCCAGTGACTTTCAGCCTGTTAGAGGCCTGATGTAGACATGGGCCCATTTTAGCCCGGTGTGACTTTCGGCCTAGGTATGGCCCGTGCTGCCCATGGGCCATATATGGTCCGACGGGACATCAGGCCCACTAACGGCCCGTGCTAAAGGTGGCAACAGTTAAGCCCAACGTGGCTTTGGGCCTATTAAAGGCCTGTCGCGTAATTCGGCCCGTTGATGCTTGTGCTAAGCTTTCGGCCTCTTAAAGGCCCATGATATCAGTCTGCCAACTAAGGCCCGAGATATTTTTCGGCCTGGTAACGGCCTGTGATCTAACTAGGCCCAAAATGGCTTGGTCTACATTTCGGCCTACTGAAGGCCTGTCGACGACTAGTGAAAATTGAGGCCCAACATGCATTTTGGCCTGCTAAAGGCCCGTGATTTCATCTCGGCCGTAACAGGCAAGTACAATATTCAACCTGTTAATGGCCCAACGCTACCTGGGCCAAACTAAGCGCTGGGTCGACAAAAGGCCCAATTAAAATATAGGCCGGTGTAAGTTTGGGCCTGGCGCAATGTGTGAAGGCCCCAATCATTCGGGCCCAAGAAATACGCATGCCGGCCCAATTGTGGCCCGCTAAAAACCTAGCCCATTAGAGTCGAATGTTTCGGTCCGGTCGACTACATCTGATTTTTTTTCAGATAGCGAATGATGGCAGTAACTAGTAGGAATTAAGAACAAACCTACTCTATACAATAAAGAAATTATGGCATAGTAACTAAGAATAAACCTACTATCGGTGTCAAAACCGGCGGATCTCGGGTAGGGGGTCCTGAACTGTGCGTCTAGGCCGGATGGTAACAGGAGGCAGGGGACACAATGTTTTACCCAGGTTCGGGCCCTCTTGATGGAGGTAAAACCCTACGTCCTGCTTGATTAATATTGATGATATGGGCAGTACAATAGTAGATCTACCATGAGATCAGAGAGGCTAAACCCTAGAAGCTAGCCTATGGTATGATTGTTGTTCGTCCTATGGACTAAAACCCTCCGGTTTATATAGACACTGGAGAGGGCTAGGGTTACACAGAGTCGGTTACAATGGGAGGAGATCTACATATCCGTATTGCCAAGCTTGCCTTCCACGCCAAGGAAAGTCCCATCCGGACACGGGACGAAGTCTTCAATCTTGTATCTTAATAGTCCGAGAGTCCGGCCAAAGGTTATAGTCCGGCTATCCGGACACCCCCTAATCCAGGACTCCCTCAGTAGCCCCCGAACCAGGCTTCAATGACGACGAGTCCGGCGCGCAGATTGTCTTCGGCATTGCAAGGCGGGTTCCTCTCCAAATTCCGTGTACCTGTTTAAATAGTGTCCGGCTTCTTGTGAATGTTGCACTCCTTCGCTTCCACGCCCAATAATGGCCACTTTCCACATGTCGAGCGAATGTGAAGAGCCAGGGTGTTTTTACATTTACCCTCCTAGCTGTGTGAATGAGCTGCCTATTAAAGAGACGAGGATTCAGATCCAAATCACACCATCCTACCTTGGCGAGCCTCCATCGGAGCGCATCTGACAGAGATCCATTCCATCATGGCCGGTCGACGCAGCTCCTCCTCTCGCTCCCCTAGCCCCAGGCCTGGAGATCGGGAGAGATGTTCCGTCCCGCACAGCAAATTAGTGATGCTTCAGACCAAGGGATTTCTTCCCCCAACATACATGGTCCCGGTTCGAGCTGGGCTCGCCACCTATAATGGCGGAGAGCAAGCGGAGAGCCTTCCCAATCCCTCCAAGGGAGAGCGGGTATGCCTTATCCCTCATTTGGTAAGAGGGCTCGGATTTCCAATTCATCCGTTTCTCTGGGGGCTACTGGAGTTCTACGGCCTCTAGTTGCTCAACCTTACGCCTGCCTCCATATTGCATATCGTGGGCTTCGTAGCCCTTTGCGAGCTGTTTTTGGGCTGTGAGGCTCATTTCGCGCTGTGGAAGAAGCTGTTCTGCCTTGTCCCCGTTCTCAGGAGGGGTCAATATATAAAGTGGGCAGAGCCGAAGTGTGGCGTATTGCCGGGACCGGATATCTATCCGGAACCCCAAAGAAGACGTCCGAAGACTGGCCTTCAGAATGGTTTTATAGAAGACGTCCCCCTCCTGGACCCTATTCGAATCAGCCTCCCAGAGTTCGACAATGCTCCTTTGAAGAAGCGCCGGAGCTGGCGTCCATGGAGCCCCCAGGAGGAAGATGACAGGGACGTTCTTTACCTGATGAGCCGGATAAGATTGTTAGCTCGATCCGGATTGACCATGATCAAGGTCATGGCCACATGTATTATGCGGGGGGTGCATCCGCTTCAGTATAGAGGCCACCCCATGTGGGATTTAACTGGGAGGATGACGCCACCTATCGGGACCCCGATCCTAAGTCACACCGATCTAGCATGTAACACCTCATATCGCTTTGCGGCCTCACGCACGGTATTCCCATGGGTGCCACCTTACCTGGCCCGGGACCGTTTGCGCCTTTTGGCTCACGTATATGATAGTGTCGCTAGCATCCATATGACAGAGAACCCTGGCCGACATGACTAGTCGTGAACCCAAAGTGGCACTAACTTACAGGGACAGGCATACATGAATCAACCTCGAGCATGTCGGTCAACAGCGTATGAATCCGGGCTGTAGCACTGGGCTAACAGGACTCCGGGAACCCGGGCTGTAGCAGGCTAGGCAGGACTCCGGATGTCACCGCATGACATTTCCCCGAAGGGACAGACACAGGAACAAAGTGAATCACATGCCGGCCAATCAAGTGTTCCGGAGCAGTAGTGTTGGGCTAGCAGGACTCCGGTGAACCGGGCTGTAGCGGACTACTATGGCTCATGGAAGCACAAGACTACCTTTCCCCATAAGAGAGGCTACCAGGGATAAACAACTAGGTTGTCGGATCCCACACATAGCAATACACGTTACACATACGCATAACATGCAAGTATGTGCTGTACAACATGGCATCACAACATAACTCAAACTCATATAGATAAAGGCCCAGAAGAGCCACATAGCATTCAATACAAACAGGGGTCTCATGACCCATCATTCAGAGCATACAAGCAACGGAAGCATTACATGTCTGAGTACAGACAACTACAAAAGGAAAAGACTAAGAAGCCTGACTAAACACAATCCTCCCAAGGGTACAAGATCGTAGCTGGGATACAAGCTACTCGTCGAAGTCACTAGTGTAACCAACTACAAAACATAAATAAGCAAACGTGAGTACGAAGGTACTCAGCAAGTCTTACATCAGAACTATCTACATATGCAACATTATCATCAAGGGGGGTGGTGGAGTTAACAGCAGCAAGCCAGCTTTGACTCAGTGGCTAACCTATACTACGAGTATCAGAAACTTATTTGAGGTGAGGAGACGCACACGAGTCTACATATTCACCATATCAATAGCCCACTATGGATCCGTTCCCGTCTCCCTACGAGAAGGCCATCGATAGCACTCACGCTTATCTTGCGGATTTTAGAGTATCCACTTCAAGTTGTCTATGTACTACATAAGTCCTCCAAGTTTCCATATCCGAGGAAAACGGCTATTCGAATAGATAATGTTGACCCTATAGGGGTGTACTTCTTCACACATGCTCTCGCCACTTATAGCCCTGTACACATCATGTACCTCTCGGCCACGACCTAACTAACCACACAAGTCTCTCGTCCAGGTTTATCGCCTATTCGGGTTCCATCCGCAAGGAGATCCGGCCGGGGTGTCGCTCACGGCCCCAAACGATGTGTGCAGGGTTCCCAAGCCCACCATCCGGGTGCCACTTGGTACACCGTGCCACGGTGCCTAGTCTGTCCCAAGCCCGTCCCGTCGGACACCACCTGGTAGACAAGTAGCACTACCTGCAAACGCCAGAAACTAGTTGCAACTCCTGGACAGAGATCAAGTGGATTAACAAGCCGAGAGGGGCCGGATAACCGGAACCCAATGTGTGGTAGTAACTGGACTTGGATAACATACACAGAACTCAGTGCTTAGGGACGGTTCCAATGAGACATCCCACCATGTACTCCTACATGGCCTCTCATCGCTACCTTTACCAAAACGTGTTCACACACTTAGCCTTTATTGGTAGGACATGTTCACCACTCCGATTCATTCCCGATGAATCAGACCTGACACAACTCTAAGCATAGCTGGCATAAAGAAAACAAGCATGGATGAGTAGGCACATCAAGGCTCAAGAAACTCCTACTCATGCTAGTGGGTTTCAACTATTTACTGTGGCAATGACAGGTCATGCAGAGGAATGGGTTCAACTACCGCAGCAGAAAGTAGCAGTTTGAATCGTTGTTGTCCTAATGCAGTATAAGGAGCAGGAGCGAGAGTATGGGATTTATCGAAATGCTCAAGGGGGTTGCTTGCCTGATAGACGACGAAGGGGCACTGCTCCTCTAACAGGTTCTCGGGAACACCTTCTGGAGTGGGACCTATCGAGAAGAAACAGTGCCGGCAATCAATGCACAAACAAATGCAAAAAAATGATGCATGAACATGACATGTGAAAATGCTAGTGTTTGGGATAATGCAAGATGCTACCAAATTGGATGAAGCCCATTTGAATCAAAGATTCAAATGCAATTCAAAATGAAGCATTTGAAATGCCCATATTATGTTTTCACTTATACAACATGTATAAGTTGGTTTTTCATGCATGTAACTGGCATAAATGGATTCCTTGCATTTTTCTGATAATTTTTCATATATAATTTATTTCATTCTAAGCTATGGTTAAATTATTATGATTTTTTTTTGAAGTTTAAGCAATATTCTGGAATTTCCTGAGTTAAAATAATTCCAGAAATCAATTATTGCGTCAGCTCTACGTCAGCATGACGTAAGCGAGTCAACAGGGCTAACCAGGTCAAACCTAACCAGTGGGTCCCACTAGTCAGTGACCCAGTCAACTAACTAAGTTCGTTAGTCCTAACTAACTGGGCAGGGCCCACTAGTCAGTGACTGTAGTAGCTAACCTAGTTAGTTAATTAGAGCTAACTAAAGTAATTAGTCGGGCAAGGCCCGCAAGTCAGTGAGAGAGAGGGGGAGGTCAAACTGGGCTGTGGGGTCAACCCACGCCGGTCAAAGGTCAGCGGTCGCCGGCGAGTCCAAACGCGGCGGTGCGCTGCGGGTTTGACCTACAGGGGGCCATTTGGCGCACGGAGTGCAGCTACGGGATGCGGACGCTCGTCCGCATCCAGCCGTGGTGGTGGCGCGGCCGAGGAGCGGCTGGAGTGGTGCCGGCGACGACGAGTGCGGCGGCCGGAGCTTGGGTGCGCGTGGGGTTAGCGTTGCGGGGTGCAAGCGGGCAAGGGGAGGCGCTAGCGAGGCTCAGCGTGGGGCAGCAAGCTCGGTGGACACGCGTCTGGGACCAAATGGTCACCGGAGCGTTGCCGCCGACGAGCTCGGGCGGCGGTGCGGTTCGGTCGACAAGGGGGTGACGGCTGCGGGGCGTAAACGAGCTCGGGAAGAGGGGGAACAGGCGCAGAAACTCACAGCGGAGGCGACGGGATGGTCAGCGGGCTCAGAGACGAGTCGGAGACGACGGACGGGCGCCGACGAACTTGGCGGCCGAGAGGTTGAAGACGATGGAATTGATGGCGAAGCAGTGCTCCCGGCGATGTGTGGCTCGACGATGAGGACGAAGGCGACGAGGCGAGTCCCTGGGGCACGTCGGGGAGGCGAGAGGGAGGCGGTGGCCGCGGCAACGGCGAGCGGTGGCGTCGGCTGCGTTCGGTGGCGCTGCGGGGAAGAGAAATCAGAGGAGGGGAGGAGCGCAGGAGAGAGTGAGAGAGGTCGGGGAGGCTGTGTGGCAACTCCAGGGACGTCCAGAGGGAGGCGGTAAGGAGGAGATGGCCGGGCGTGCGCCGGCGTGCGTCGGCCACGCGCCTCTCATCATCCTGGCGGGAGGTTGAAGGTGACTGGCAGGGCCAGCTGGCAGGGCCGGCCAGCTGGGCCGCACAGTGCTAGGCCTCAGGTGAGGCCCAGGTAAGTGTTTTCCCTTTTTTTTGTTTTCTTTTCTATTTCTGACATTTGTTTTTGACTTAAAAATAAATACCAGCCCAAATATAAAAATGTTGAGATTCCTTGTGACCACTAGTTATAATATACCAGAGGTCCTCACCAAATTCCAACATTTGGAGCCTCTAAAATATTTATATTATTTTAAACAGCTCCAATTCAAATACATATGGGTTCATGCAAAAATCCAAAATGTTTAGCAAAAATGTGCATCACCTCTGGTTGTTGCTTGCAACATTTTCCAAAGACCATGAACATTTTTGAAGAGCATTTTGGGTTTATTGAAATTCCATTTTTAAATTGAACCTATTTGAAATTTCTTTGGTGCTAGGGTTTGAAACATCCCCATTTCAATTTCATTTGAAACTTAACATGATGCACAAAGCAAACCTATAACATACCAGAACTAGGGATGTGACAACTCGCCCCCACTCGAAAAAATCTCATCCCGAGATTCAGGAGTTGGCAGAAAGAAAGTGGGGTACTCAAGTCGAAGACGATCTTCTCGCTCCCAAGTAGCTTCTCTCTCGGCATGATGAGACCACTGAACCTTGCGAAACTTGATGTTATGACGTCGGGTGACACGCTCTACTTGATCCAGAATGCGAACGGGGTACTCTCGATAAGTGAGGTTATCTTGGAGATCAAGCGTTTCGTGGTCCACTCCGCGGATGGGATCCGAGAAGCAACGCCTGAGTTGAGAGACGTGGAGGACATCATGAACTCGAGAAAGATGTGGGGGTAGTTCCAACTAGTAGGCAACCTCTCCTTGTTTAGCGAGAATGAGAAAAGGACCGATGTAACAAGGAGCCAACTTGCCCTTGATACCGAAATGATGGGTACCCTTCAAAGGAGTAACCCGAAGGTAGGCCTTGTCGCCAACTTCATAAGCCACTTCCTTATGATGACGGTCATACTAGCTCTTTTGATGAGATTGGGCTGTTCTCAAATTCTCACGAATGATGTGAACTTGCTCTTCTGCCTCCTGGATCATATCTGGTCCAAAGAATTGTCTTTCACCGGTTTCAGACCAGTTCAAAAGTGTTCGACATCTTCGTCCATACAGAATCTCGAAGGGTGCTTTCTTAAGACTAGATTGGTAGCTATTGTTATAAGAAAACTCAGCAAAGGGAAGACATTTCTCCCAATCCATACCGAATGAGATAACGCAAGCTCTAAGCATGTCTTCGAGAATTTGGTTGACCCTTTCCACCTGACCACTTGACTGAGGGTGGAAAGCGGTACTGAAAGAAAGATGAGTTCCCATGGCATTCTGGAAACTTTCCCAGAAATGAGAGGTGAAATGACTGCCATAGTCTGAATTGATCTCTAGTGGAACACCATGGAGTGACACTATTTGGGAGATATATAAGTCAGCAAGCTGACTAGCAGTGATACTCTCTCGAACAGGTAGGAAGTGAGCCACTTTGGAAAGACGATCAATGACCACGAAGATAGCATTATTTCCTTTCTTGGTCCTGGGAAAGCCGGTGATGAAGTCCATACTAACTTTGTCCCATTTCCACTCGGGAATAGCTAAACGTTGAAGGGTGCCAGCAGGTATTTGATGCTCTGCCTTAACGCGACAACAAACGCCATAGTTGGCAATATACTGAGCGATTTCCCTCTTCATCCTAGTCCACCAGAACCTCTGACGTAGGTCCTGATACATCTTTGTACTACCGGGATGAATCGTGAGAGGAGAGTCATGGGCCTCCTTAAGGATCAGTTGCTGAATGTGTTGACATTTGGGAACCACCAAACGGTTTCCAAAGTAAACAACACCTCGTTCATCCATAGAGAAACAGCCAGCAACTCCCTTGGAAATATTTTTCTTGATCCGGGAGATTCCCGTATCATGCTTCTGAGCCTCTATGATCTGATCCGTAAGGGTAGGTTTCGCCACCAAGGTAGAAAGGGAACCATTAGGAGCTATGTGAAGGTTAAGCTTACAGAATTCCTCATGGAGGGGTGGTTGACATTGTTGCAACATGAGGTTGTTGCAATAGGATTTACGGCTTAAAGCATCAGCCATGACATTGGCTTTGCTTGGGGTGTAGGTGATTCCTAAGTCGTAGTCCGAGATCAACTCCAACCAACGTCTCTGTCTGAGATTCAGATCCGGTTGGGTGAAGATACACTTGAGACTCTGATGGTCAGTGTAGATTTCGCAATGGTTACCAAGAAGGTAATGTAGCCAGGTCTTAAGTGCATAGACTACGGCTGCAAGCTCCAGATCATGTGTAGGATAATTTTCCTCATGGGGATGCAACTGTCGAGATGCACAGGCAATCACATGACGATCCTGCATAAGAATGCAACCTAGTCCTTGACGCGAAGCATCGCAATAGATAACAAAGTCTTTAGTGCAATCCGGTGGCACGAGTATGGGCGCAGAAGTCAGGCGTCTTTTCAGTTCCTGAAAACTGTGCTCACACTGTGGGGACCACTCAAACTTTTTATCTTTCTTGAGAAGTTCCGTGAGGGGTTTGGCCACTTTGGAGAAGTTTTCAACGAAGCAGCGACAATAACTGGCTAGACCAAGGAAACTCCTAACTTGTTTGACCATTTTGGGTGGAGTCCAATCGAGAACGGCTTTAACTCTCTCGGGATTGACAGCAATGCCCTTACCAGAGATCACGTGGCCCAGATAGGTCACTTCTGGCAACCAAAATTCACACTTGGAGAACTTGGCATAAAGGCGGTGCTCTCTAAGTTTTTCTAACACAAGCCTAAGATGTTTGACATGCTCTTCCTCGTTCTTCGAGTAAATAAGAATATCATCGAGATAAACCACAACGAACTTATCTAAGTACTCCATAAAGATTGAGTTCATCAAGCGGGAGAAAGTAGCTGGAGCATTGGTTAGGCCGAAAGACATCACGGTGTACTCGTATTGACCATAACGAGTGACAAAGGCCGTTTTGGGGATGTCGCCGTTTCTGATTTTGATTTGGTGGTAGCCTAACCTCAAATCCATCTTGGAAAAGACTGAGGATCCAGCAAGATGATCATACAGGTCATTGATCCTGGGGAGCGGATACTTGTTCTTTATCGTGACCACATTAACGGGACGATAATCTACAACCATCCGATCTGTACCATCCTTCTTCTTGACGAAGAGGACAGGACAAGCCCAAGGAGAAGAACTGGGATGGATGAAACCCTTTTGCAAGGACTCATCAAGTTGTTTCTTAAGCTCAGCTAACTCCAAAGGTGCCATCTTGTATGGTCTCCTAGAGATTGGAACAGTTCCTGGGACAAGTTCTATGACAAACTCTACATCTCTGTTAGGTGGAACACCTGGCAGTTCTTCTGGAAAGACATCCGGGAAGTCATGGACTACCGGAATATCTTCAAGGTCTGGGAGAGGGCTGGCATTAAGAGAATAGAGTTGACGCCTTGCAACTCTAGTGGAGACAGTGACTATTTTGCTAGATGGATGTGTAAGTTGAACAGATCTGGTGTAACAATCTATCTTGGCATGATGAGCTGTCATCCAGTCCATGCCCAAGATGATGTTAATATATGAAGACTTGAGAGATATCAAAGAAGCAAGGAATAGCAGTCTGTCAACAAGGATTTCATTACCATGGCTTACCTTGGAGGTTTGCCATTTGGAACCAGGTGTCTGGATTATTAGCGGGGTTGGCATATCACAAAATGACATGTCGTGCAACCGAGCATAACCTTCGGATATGAAGGAGTGGGATGCTCCAGTATCGAACAGAACTGAAGCTGGGTGACAATTGACAAGAAGCGTTCCCAGTACGACGTCGGGATCATCTTGAGCTTCTGTAGCTGAGACATGGTGCACACATGCTCATTCAATGGAGACTAGCTTGGTACTGATCATCTTGCCTGATGGCTTTTCACGGCCAACAGACCTATCAGACTGGGGTGGAGTATAACTGGACAGAGGGCAGTCACGTGCGTAGTGTCCTGGTTCTCCGCAGGTGAAGCAAGTTCTTGAGGTAGGACGTGGTCCTACATTGGCAAGTGGTCCACTAATAGGCCTGGGTGGAGCACATTGCTGAGCTAGGTGAGGCGCCACATCGGATGGCCTCGGTGCATATCCAGGTGGAAGAGCCGAGTTCGGAATCCAAATCCGTCGCTTCTGAGAGCCAGAGCGGGAGGAAGAACCCAGATCAAGGTTGTGCTTACGAGACTCCTCGTAAGTGAGTTGAGCTGTCTCTGCATTAATGGCCTTGTTCACAAGAGCCTAGAAAGTATCACAATGATGCAGGTGGAGATCACGACGCAACTTAGGGTTGAGACCCTTCCGGAACCTAGCCTGCTTCTTAGCGTCCGTGGACACTTCTTCTGTAGCATAGCGGGCGAGGTTTCCAAACTCTCTATTGTAAGCATCAACAGACAGCTTACCCTCGGTAAAACTACAAAACTCTTCCCTCTTGCGGTCAATGAGAGCCTGAGGAATGAGGTGCTCACGAAAAGCCTCGGTGAAATCCCTCCAGGTAGGAATCTGGCCAGCTGGTAGCATAGCCTCATAGCTCTGCCACCAAATACTAGCAGGACCTTCCAGGTGATAGGTAGCATAGATGACCTTGTCACCTTCAGCCACGCTCGCAGAATGCAACTTGTGAGTGATGCTCCGGAGCCAGTCATCTGCATCGAGTGGCTCAATGGAATGATGGAAGGTGGGTGGTTTCAAACCAATGAAGTCGGTGATGGAAACCAACTTCTGACGCTGATGTGCGGTGTTCTACTCAATCTGTGCCAGCAAGCAGTTAGTCTCACGGTTGTTCCTCTCGGATGCTAACAAGAACTCTGCCATCAAAGGCTGGTCAGGAGGATCCTTGTCCCTACCATCTCCGTGGTTCTTGCTATGAGCAACTGAACCTCGGTTAGCAGACGACATCCTGGCACAGAAAGAAAGGAAACAAGGATGGAATTAGCATCGACATAAGGATGCGGAATGTAATGCAAAAGCATTGGAAACTCTTGAAATCCTAGGACAATTTCGGCAGCATAACGGCTGTAAATGCTCAAAAGGATTTTGAGACATTCATCAAAGGAATAGCATAATCAATCAACATCATAATATCAAGGTTCTGGGTCAAACTGAGGACACACGGAAGTAGCAAAACTAAACAGAGACACAAACCCAACAACCCTAAGACTTTACGGTTTACTAACACGTCATCCTGAGAGATAGAGGAGAAGCCTAGGCCTTAACCCTCATAGAAAAGAAGAGGCTGACTCAGAAAGAATGACATGAGGTAAAGGAGTAATTAAAAAGAGCCTTACGTTCCCTTCCACAATCAATTCCCTTATATAACTAAAGCATTTCTAGACTCAACTTCGACTAGTTTGGCTTGGTAATCCTACAGTCTGTCAGGCTCTGATACCAACGCTGTCGGGACCCTGATCCTAAGTCACACCGATCTAGCATGTAACACCTCATATCGCTTTGTGGCCTCATGCACGGTATTCCCACGGGTGCCACCTTACCTAGCCCGGGACCGTTTGCGCCTTTTGGCTCACGTTTATGATAGTGTCGCTAGCATCCATATGACAGAGAACCCGTGCCGACATGACTAGTCATGAACCCAAAGTGGCACTAACTTATAGGGACAGGCATACATGAATCAACCCCGAGCATGTCGGTCAACAACGTATGAATCCGGGCTGTAGCACTGGGCTAACAGGACTCCGGGAACCCGGGCTATAGCAGGCTAGGCAGGACTCCGGATGTCACCACGTGACATTTCCCCAAAGGGACAGACACAGGAACGAAGTGAATCACATGCAGGCCAGTCAAGTGTTCCGGAGCAGTAGTGCTGGGCTAGTAGGACTCCGATGAACCGGGCTGTAGCGGACTACTATGGCTCATGGAAGCACAAGACTACATTTCCCCATAAGAGAGGCCACCAGGGATAAACAACTAGGTTGTCGGATCCCACACATAGCAATACACGTTACATGTACGCATAACATGCAAGTATGTGCTGTACAACATGGCATCACAACATAACTCAAACTCATATAGATAAAGGCCCAGAAGAGCCACATAGCATTCAATACAAACAGGGGTCTCATGACCCAACATTCAGAGCATACAAGCAACGGAAGCATTACATGTCTGAGTACAGACAACTACAAAAGGAAAAGACTAAGAAGCCTGACTAAACACGACCCTCCCAAGAGTACAAGATCGTAGCTGGGATACAAGCTACTCGTCGAAGTCACTAGTGTAACCAACTGCAAAACATAAATAAGCAAACGTGAGTACAAAGGTACTCAGCAAGTCTTACATCAGAACTATCTACATATGCAACATTATCATCAAGGCGGGTGGTGGAGTTAATAGCAGCAAGCCAGCTTTGACTCAGTGGCTAACCTATACTACGAGTATCAGAAACTTCTTTGAGGTGAGGAGACGCACATGAGTCCACATATTCACCATATCAATACTCCACTATGGATCCGTTCCCGTCTCCCTACGAGAAGGCCATCCATAGCACTGACACTTATCTTGCAGATTTTAGAGTATCCACTTCAAGTTGTCTATGTACTACATAAGTCCTCCAAGTTTCCATATCCGAGGAAAACAACTATTCGAATAGATAATGTTGACCCTGCAGGGGTGTACTTCTTCACACACGCTCTCGCCACTTATAGCCCTGTACACGTCATGTACCTCGGCAACCTTCAAGCGGAAGCCGGGCGAGGGTGTCGGCCACGACCTGACTAACCACACAAGTCTCTCGTCCAGGTTTATCGCCTATTCGGGTTCCATCCGCAAGGAGATCTGGCCGGTTTTCGCTCACGGCCCCAAACGATGTGTGCAGGGTTCCCAAGCCCACCATCCGGGTGCCACTTGGTACACCGTGCCACGGTGCCTAGTCTGTCCCAAGCTCGTCCCGTCGGACACCACCTGGTAGACAAGTAGCACTACCTACAAACGCCAGAAACTAGTTGCAACTCCTGGACAGAGATCAAGTGGATTAATAAGCCGAGAGGGGCCGGATAACCGGAACCCAATGTGTGGTAGTAACTGGACTTGGATAACATACACAGAACTCAGTGCTTAGGGACGGTTCCAATGAGACAGCCCACCATGTACTCCTACATGGCCTCTCATCGCTACCTTTACCAAAAAGTGTTCACACACTTAGCCTTTATTGGTAGGACATGTTCACCACTCCGATTCATTCCCGATGAATCAGACCTGACACAACTCTAAGCATAGCTGGCATAAAGAAAACAAGCATGGATGAGTAGGCACATCAAGGCTCAAGTAACTCCTACTCATGCTAGTGGGTTTCAACTATTTACTGTGGCAATGACATGTCATGCAGAGGAATGGGTTCAACTACCGCAGCAGAAAGTAGCAGTTTGAATCGTTGTTGTCCTAATGCAGTATAAGGAGCAGGAGCGAGAGTGTGGGATTTATCGAAATGCTCAAGGGGGTTGCTTGCCTGATAGACGATGAAGGGGCACTGCTCCTCTGACAGGTACTCGGGAACACCTTCCGGAGTGGGACCTATCAAGAAGAAATAGTGCCGGCAATCAATGCACAAACAAATGCAACAAAATGATGCATGAACATGACATGTGCAAATGCTAGTGTTTGGGCTAATGCAAGATACTACCAAATTGGTTGAAGCCCATTTGAATCAAAGATTCAAATGCAATTCAAAATGAAGCATTTGAAATGCCCATATTATATTTTCACTTATACAGCATGTATAAGTTGGTTTTTCATGCATGTAACTGGCATAAATGGATTCCTTGCATTTTTCTGATAATTTTTCATATATAATTTATTTCAGTCTGAGCTATGGTTGAATTATTATGATTTTTTTGAAGTTTAAGCAATATTCTGGAATTTCCTGAGTTGAAATAATTCCAGAAATCAATTATTGCGTCAGCTCTACGTCAGCATGACGTAAGCGAGTCAACAGGGCTAACCAGGTCAAACTTGACCAGTGGGTCCCACTGGTCAGTGACCCAGTCAACTAACTAAGTTAGTTAGTCCAAACTAACTGGGCAGGGCCCACTAGTCAGTGACTGTAGTAGCTAACCTAGTTAGTTAATTAGAGCTAACTAAAGTAATTAGTCGGGCGGGGCCCGCAAGTCAGTGAGAGAGAGGGGGAGGTCAAACTGGGCTGTGGGGGTCAACCCTCGCCGGTCAAAGGTCAGCGGTCGCCGGCGTTTAGCCGCCAGCGAGTCCAAACGCGGTGGCGTGCTGCGGGTTTGGCCTATAGGGGGCCATTTGGCGCGCGGAGTGCAGCTACGAGATGTGGACGCTCGTCCGCATTCGGCCGTGGTGGTGGCGCGGCCAGGGAGCGGCCGGAGTGGTCACTGGAGGCGCTAGCGAGGCTCAGCGCGGGGCAGCAAGCTCGATGGACACGCGTCTGGGACCAAATGGTCACCGGAGCGTTGCCGCCGACGAGCTCAGGCGGCGGCGCGGTTCGGTCGACAAGGGGGCGACGGCTGCGGGGCGTAAATGAGCTCGGGAAGAGGGGGAACAGACGTAGCAACTCACAGCGGAGGCGACGGGATGGTCAGCGGGCTCGGGGACAAGTCAGAGACGACGGACGGGCGCTGGCGATCTCGGCGGCCGAGAGGTTGAAGACAACGGAATTGATGGCGAAGCAGTGCTCCCGGCGATGTGTGGCTCGACGATGAGGACGAAGGCGACGAGGCGAATCCCTGGGGCACGTCGGGGAGGCGAGAGGGAGGCGGTGGCCGCGGCAACGGCGAGCGGTGGCGTCGGCTGTGCTCAGTGGCGTTGCGGGGAAGAGAAATCAGAGGAGGGGAGGAGCGCGAGAGAGAGTGAGAGAGGTAGGGGAGGCTGCGTGGCAACTCTAGGGACATCCGGAGGGAGGTGGTAAGCAAGAGGTGGCCGGGCGTGCGCCGGCGTGCGTCGGCCACGCGCCTCTCATCCTCCTGGTGGGAGGTTGAAGGTGACTGGCAGGGCCAGCTGGGCCGCACAGTGCCAGGCCTCAGGTGAGGCCCAGGTAAGTGTTTTCCCTTTTTTTGTTTTCTTTTCTATTTCTGACATTTGTTTTTGACTTAAAAATAAATACCAGCACAAATATAAAAATGTTGAGATTCCTTGTGACCACTAGTTATAATATACCAGAGGCCCTCACCAAATTCCAACATTTTTGGAGCCTCTAAAACATTTATATTATTTTAAACAGCTCCAATTCAAATACACATGGGTTCATTCAAAAATCCAAAATGTTTAGCAAAAATGTGCATCACCTCTGGTTGTTCCTTGCAACATTTTCCAAAGACCATGAACGTTTTTGAAGAGCATTTTGGGTTTATTGAAATTCCATTTTTAAATTGAACCTATTTGAAATTGCTTTGGTTCTAGTGTTTGAAACATCCCCATTTCAATTTCATTTGAAACTTAACATGGTGCACAAAGCAAACCTATAACATACCAGAACTAGGGATGTGACACCACCCGCTACGGCCGTAAAGGGCCGGAATTGGTTGCTGCTCTAATAAAGATCTTATCCACTTTCTACCAGGGACAAGAGGAGGAATTCCTCCGCGTCAACCCTCAGGGCAGATTTTCTATGTACAATCCTCCGGGCTGCGTAAGAGGACACTTTTTCTCGCCCATCCGTTTCATATTCCCATAGTTAAGTATTCAGTCTAGCGATTTCAACGCAGGAGCTGCGGCAGGCTATAAGGGAGATAAACAACCCTCCTCCAAAACACGAGGACCAGGGTCATTCCCTTGACCCGGCCTCCCAAGAGGATCCGGACATATCTGTGGAGCTGATCGATGGGGTATTTTACCAATTGAGCAATGACAACGCCTTGGTAGCCATTACGGCCGATTACCCTGGGCTACTTCCAGCCTCACAGGTAACTGAGACCAAAGTCCCAGTACTTTGAAAAGGGATCCGTCCTTGCGTGTTTTTGATTACCGTATAACAACCGTGTTTTGCAGGGGAGGTCCTCGAGGCGGAAGGCCGAGCCTGCAGCGACTAGCCAACAAGGGGCCGCGAGGCCAGGCAAGCTGAAAAGACACGCAGTCCGGATTGAGACACCGGCACAGCGGTACATCGCGTCGTCTTTATTCCAAGATATTATTCTCAGAGGCATACTAACGCCCATGCCTTATTTTTAGGAAAAAGAGCGCTCGCCGGACTATATCCGAAGAGGCTACTAATCGCGCCTCCACCAGCCAGGTTCCAAGGCCAGATTTGGAGGCAGGCACGAATACAAGGCGTGCGCCGGGCGCTCCTCCGACAGAGGATGCGGATAGACTGTCCACCACCAATTCCGAGGTGGAAAGTGCCATGAACCACAGGCGTCGCCGGACTGTTCTTCGTGATGCTTGTTTCTCCCAAGAGGCATTGGATTCCTTCAACTCGGGAGATGCGTACCTCCGTGCCGCTCAAAATGGTCTAGCCAGAGCCACGGAGCAGTATGTAAAAGACATACGGGTGAGAAAATTTGGTGATTATATATATCAGTAGCCCCTGAGACTTGAAACAGTTAAAATAACTGATTTAAGGATCATTTGTTATGCAGGTTCTTACAGAAAAGAATACCCAACTGTCCCAGGAGCTGGAAGAGTGCAAAGCCCAACTTCAGGCCGCACTGGCCGCAGCAGGGGAGCCCAAAAAGACCCCCTCTGGTAATATATCCTTCAAATGATAAGTATCATATAAAGTGCGGCGTATATGCAGATCTGACGATAAAATTGTTGATGACGCTGGCGTAAATCTGGATAAGCAAAAACTCCTACGCCAGCTGAAGGCTGGTGAGAGCGTGCTTACGAGGGTGAGGCAGGAGAAGAATGATCTCCTAGATGCCAACACCAAGCTGGGCGTGGAACTAAAGGATGTTCGTGCCCAACTGTTGGACTCCGTTAAGGAGAATCGGCGGCTTCGACGCGGGATATTTAGTAAGTGCTTGAATGAACTTTGAAAAAGAGTTCGACGAGGAAGTTGGCTGACAGAGTTATGTCTGTAGGTATGCTAACAGGTCATCCTGCAAAGGAAATGCCCGGTTCTACGGGTGACCTTCTTCCCGAGCTCTCACAACTGCATGAACGAGTTCGGCAGGTGATGCGAGGCATCGCCTAGGCCTTGTGGCCATCCGTCTCCGTGCCCGAAGGACTTGGAGATCTTGCGGAGAAGCTGAAGGGAGCGCGGTGGCGCTTCCGATTATGGAAGATATTGGCGTGCCGTCAAGGTGCCAGGGAAGCCTGGGCCATGGTGAAGACGCGGTACACGAAGGCTGACCCAAACCACATGGCCGAGGTCGGACCTGTGGGGCCCGATGGGAAGGAGATCCCTGTGAGCTTAGCGTACGGCCAAGTAGAATTGGCCGCAAAGTATTCCCAACAGGACTGTACACTAGACAGCCTATTGGATGGTATTGAAGAGGAATTCAACCAGTCAAATTGACTATGTAATTTAATGTGACATGTATAATGCCTTCTAGCCGGATTGTAGATCGTTTGTCATGGCGGACCTTTTCGCTTCAACCTCGGGACCCGACGGTCCGGAGTGTATCCGAATACCCTCTCGGTTATGTAAGAACCGGGGCATGCATGGAGACCAGGCGTAGGGGTCATTAGTGCTTGAACAGACAAGTGCCCAACTAGTTATGTTATATTACATGGTTAGTAAGAAACATCTTCCAGGGAGAATAGTTCCGTTAGGGGTTCCTTTCCCTGGGAGGCATGCCCTAAAGTGCATGTCCGGACTGTGAGAAGAGACCCAGAAAAAACATCTAGGGGCGCATAAGTAAATAAGTGAAAAATCATCTTTAGTTCACCGACCGAATATTCCCTTAAGAACGCTAGCTTTCGGTTTCACCTAGTCTGAGGTACACATCCGGCTGACCCGGCAGTAACAATCGTAGAGGTGCTCCCCTTATGCCCTAGCCGAATTAACGGGAACGTAGGGCATAAATACAAGAGCCAGGCAACCCAGCTTGGCCAAAACATAAGTCATATCGATGCATATAATGGTGAATAAAGGGTACATGTGGAAGGATAACACATGTGTTGGGCATAAAGCCCGTATGAATAAGCTTCTGTTTAAGGAAGCCCCCAGGTATGATGAGCGCGGATAGTGCGTCATTTGCATGCAAACAAGGCACAAATGGGCCTTTAAAGGCTGTGAGAGAAGAGAAGGGGAGAAGGAGAAAAATATAAGACAGAGGAAGGAGACGAACACAGAGTCCGGCGCTAGGCGTAGAATCTTCGGAGTCGGGCTGCGTTCCATGGGTTCGGCTCGAGTCGATTATCCGATGCATCCCGTAGACGGTACGCTCCACCAGTCAGGACTTGGTCAATAATGAAGGGACCTTCCCACTTGGGCTTGAGTTTGTCCTTTTTCTTATCCGGCAGGCGTAGAACTAACTCGCCAACATTGTAAGTTTTGGCCCGTACTTCTCTGCTTTGGTATCTTCGAGCCTGTTGTTGATAGAATGCGGAACGGCCTTTTGCCACGTCACGCTCCTCCTCCAAGGCGTCCAAACTGTCCTGCCGATCGAGCTCGGCTGCTCTTTCTTTGTACATGCGCACTCAAGGTGAGTCATGTATTATGTCGCAGGGCAGAACTGCCTCTGCGCCGTATACCATGAAGAATGGTGTGTATCCGGTAGTGCGGTTCGGCGTGGTCTGCAGCCCCTAGAGTACGGAGTCGAGCTCCTCTACCCAGTGCGTGTTAGATTCCTTGAGGGACCGCACTAACCTGGGTTTGATGCCGCTCATGATTAGACCATTTGCTTGCTCGACCTGACCGTTAGTTTGTGGGTGATAGACTGAAGCATAGTCGAGCTTGATGCCCATGTTTTTGCACCAGAGTTTTACCTCATCGGCCATAAGTTTGTGCCGTTATCAGTGATGGTGCTGTGGGGGACGCCGTAACGGTGTACGACCCCGGATATGAAGTCTGTCACTGGTCCGGATTCGGCCGTTTTAACAGGCTTGGCCTCTATCCATTTGGTGAAGTTATCCACCATGACCAGTAAGTATTTTTGCTTGTGGGTTCCTCCTTTAAGGGGTCCAACCATGTCAAGCCCCTAGACCGCGAAGGGCCAGGTGATGGGGATAGTTTGGAGGGCGGAGGTGGCATATGGCTTTGGTTAGCAAAAAGCTGGCAACCAACGCATCGTTGGACTAAGTCCTGAGCGTCTGCCCGGGCCGTCGGCCAATAGAAGCCTGTACGGAAGGCCTTGCTTACAAGGGCCCGTGCTGCAGCATGGTGACCGCCGAGTCCGGCATGAATTTCAGCCAGAAGATTCCACCCTTCCTCTTCGGAGATGCACCTTTGAAGGACTCCGGTGGTGCTTTTCTTATAAAGCTCTCCCTCATGGACTTTATAGGCTTTAGATCGTCGCACTATGCAGCGTGCCTCGTTTTGGTCCTCGGGAAGTTCCTGCTTAGTTAGGTAGGCTAGGAATGGTTCTGTCCACGGGGCGATGACTGCCATTATTACGTGGGCTGAAGATGTTATTTCGTTGGCAGAGCCTCCAATTATGTCAGAAAGTTCGGTGTCGGGCAGTGCGGTTGGGTCCGGGCTGTTATTTCCGGGTTCCCCTTCCCATACTACGGATGGCTTGAACAGCCTCTCCAAGAAGATGTTGGGAGGGACGGCATCGCATTTTGCGCCGATGCGTGCCAGGACGTCTGCTGCCTGATTGTTTTCCCGGGCTATATGGTGAAATTCGAGCCCCTCGAACCGAGCTCACATTTTTAGGATGGCGTTGCGATAAGCTACCATTTTCAGATCCTTGGCATCAAAGTCTCCATTTATTTGGGATATTGCGAGGTTCGAATCCCCGCGCACCTCTAGGCGTTGAATGCCCTTGGATACTGCCATCCGGAGACCATGTAGAAGGGCCTCATATTTGGCTGCGTTGTTGGAGTCCGTATACATTATCTGGAGTACGTATTGAACTGTATATCCTATTGGGGACGTCAAAATGATGCCAGCCCCCAGACCAGCCAACATTTTGGAGCCGTCGAAGTGCATGATCCAGTTGGAATATGTGCCGTACTCTTTAGGGAGTTCGGCTTGCGTCCATTCGGCGACAAAGTCGGCCAAAACTTGCGACTTAATAGCTCGCCGTGGCTTGTAAGTTATGTTGAACAGGAGGAGCTCAATGGCCCATTTGGCAATCCGGCCCGTCGCATCGCGGTTGTTTATAATATCGTTAAGTGGTACTTCCGAGGCTACCATTATCGAACACTCTTGAAAGTAGTGTCGCAGCTTCCGGGATGCCATAAATACCGTGTACGCTATCTTTTGATAATGCGGGTACCATGACTTGCATGGAGTAAGGACAGTGGACACATAGTAAACCGGCTTTTGAAGGGGGAATTTGTGTCCGTCCGTTTATCGTTCGACGACGAGCACTGCGCTTACAACTTGATGAGTTGCCGCAATGTATAATAGCATTGGTTCACCAATGTTTGGCATGGCCAGTACTGGGTTTGTTGCCAATATGGCTTTTATTTCGTCGAGTCGGGCCATGGCGGCATCCGTCCACTCGAAGTGTTCGGTGTGTCGGAGGAGGCGATAAAGGCGTAATGCATTTTCTCCCAAGTGGGAGATAAAGCGGCTTAGAGCCGCCACGCATCTGGTTAATTTTTGTATTTTTTTGAGGTCCTTTGGGATGTCCAATTGCGACAGAGCTCGAATCTTGGCTGGATTTGCTTCAATTCCTCTACCGGATACAATGAAGCCCAAGAGCTTCCGGGTGGTACGCCAAAAACGCATTTTTCCGGGTTGAGCTTGATGTCGTATGTTCGGAGGTTATCGAATGTGAGCCTCAAGTCGTCTACTAGAGATTCAACATGCTTGGTTTTGACGACCACGTCATCTACGTATGCCTCCACTGTTTTGCCGATCTGGTTTGCCAGACATGTCTGAATCATGTGCTGATATGTTGCGCTGGCGTTTTTGAGCCCGAAGGGCATTGTGTTGAAGCAGAATGGGTCGTATGGTGTGATGAATGCCGTTGCGGCTTGGTCTGGCTCTCCCATCTTAATTTGATGGTAGCCAGAGTATGCGTCGAGGAAACACAATGAATCGTGTCCTGCGGTAGCGTCGATAATTTGATCGATGCGGGGGAGGGGGAAGGGATCCATTGGGCAAGCCTTGCTGAGGTCCTTAAAATTGATGCACAAGCGCCAGGATTTGTCCTTCTTTGGTACCATCACCAGGTTTGCTAGCCAGTCCGGATGTTTTATGTCTCTGATGAATCCGGCCTACAATAGCTTGGCTAGTTCCTGTCCCATGGCTTGCCTCTTAGGTTCGAAGAAACGCCGAAGAGCCTGCTTGACTGGCTTGAATCCTTTTAGGATATTTAGGCTGTGCTCGGCCAGCCTGCGTGGGATTCCTGGCATGTCTGAAGGGTGCCAGGCAAAAATGTCCCAATTCTCGCGTAGGAACTCTCGTAGTGCGGCGTCTACATCAGGGTTTAATTGTGCCCCGATGGAAGCTGTTTTTGTAGGGTCCATTGGATGGACTTGGAATTTGACTATTTCGTCCGCCGGTTTAAAGGAGGTGGACTTGGATCTTTTATCGAGTATCACGTCGTCCCTGTTCACCATGGAGCACAGCGCAGTCAGTTCCTCGGCCGCTAGGGCTTCGGATAGTGCCTCGAGGGCCAGTGCGGCTGTCTTATTTTCGGCGCGGAGTGCTATGTCCGGATCACTAGCAAGAGTGATGATTCCATTGGGCCCGGGCATTTTGAGCTTCATGTACCTGTAATGGGGTATGGCTTGGAAGATTGTAAACGCCTCTCGCCCTAATAGAGCGTGGTATCCGCTACTGAACGGGGCCACTTGGAACGTGACCTCTTCGGACCTGTAATTATCCGGCGTGCCGAACACCACATCTAGTGTGATTTTTCCTGTACAGCGCGCTTCCCGACTGGGGATTATTCCTCTAAAGGTTGTGTTGCTTCGCTCAATGCGGTTCCAGTCTATTTCCATTTTTTGAAGGGTTTCCTCATAAATGAGGTTCCATCCGCTGCCACCGTCCATGAGTACCTTGGTGAGTCAAAAGCCGTCCACTATTGGACTGAGGACCAATGCGGCTGGTGCTCGGGCAGGTCGAAATTTAGGTTCGTCACTGGCATTAAAAGTAATAGCTGTGTCACTCCATGGTTTTATTGTTGCCACGTGGTAGACTTCGGCAAGGCTGCGGAGTGTTCGTTTTCGCATATTATTTGATGCGAAAGTCTCAAAGACTGTTAATATCGTACTGGTGCTCTGTGGCTTCTGGGGTTAGAAGATCTTCGCCATTTTGGCCACCTGCTGGAGTATCCAACATGCTCTAAGGCTATGAGTTGGTGTGGCGCCCTCTGCACTGTGAATTTTACAGGGTCCATTGAGCCATCCCTCCAGTATGGTTCCATGCCTTGTAGAGGGTTTTTGCTTTTTGGTGTTTAACCCGGGTGTCTGGCGATAATGCACCCTTTTATTTCGGACTGGGTTTGTATTCAGGGCCGGATTGTCCCAAAATTTTATTTTGGTTTTCCAGGCGCTTTCCATCGCATAGTACTTTCGTACTATGGACGCCAAGTCGGCAAAGCGTGTAATTTAATGGCGACTTATGGCATTGGGAATTCCCTTGTCCGTGCAATTATTGCAGAAGAATGAAATTGCGTCTTCCTCGCGGCAGTCCTTTATCCTGTTCGTAACCAGGAGGAATCTGGCCCAGTAATGGTGTACTGTTTCTTCGGGCTTTTGCCTAATTTGGGATAGATCGCTTATGTTTGGGTGGGTGGGTGGAATTGAATCCGAAACCTCACCCAATCTAAGACTTAGGGGCCAAGGAGTTTCCGAACTCGGAAGTTTGGATTCTTGGATGTTTTCCACTGAATCTAGCCCGCTGCCTGACTATAGGTTTAGGTCTTGAGTGACGTCCTCCCCTCCATGGGTATCCGGCTTGGAGAGATCAGGAATCCGGACATAGCTAGTCCTTAAGCTAGATGAAGGGTCGCCGCATTGTTCTTCCACCACTGCAATGTGATGGGTGACCTGGGGAGAGTTGATCTCTCTCAGATCGGGTTTAGGCCCAATCTGATCGTAATCTGCAGCGACTCCCAGGGCGGCGATGCGATCCAAGAGCTTGTTTACGGAAGAGAGCTCCATTGGATCTAATTGCTCGGTGAGTTCCGAGTTGACGTGAAGATTTCTTTTGATGACCCGAGAAGTCATCGTCGGCGCAGCGGCCGAACAGGCGGTCATAAGAAAACCACCTACCCGGAGAGTTTGGCCGACAGCCAAAGCTCCCTTAGCAACAGTGCCGTCTTTAAAGACAGGATGAGGCATCCTTCCTGATGGCGACGGCATAGCGGAACTCTCAATGAAAGCACCAATGTCGGTGTCAAAACCGGCGGATCTCGGGTAGGGGGTCCCGAACTATGCGTCTAGGCCGGATGGTAACAGGAGGCAGGGGACACAATGTTTTACCCAGGTTCGGGCCCTCTTGATGGAGGTAAAACCCTATGTCCTGCTTGATTAATATTGATGATATGGGCAGTACAAGAGTAGATCTACCACGAGATTATAGAGGCTAAACCCTAGAAGCTAGCCTATGGTATGATTGTTGTTCGTCCTATGGACTAAAACCCTCCGGTTTATATAGACACCGGAGAGGGCTAGTGAGGGAGTCCTGGATTAGGGGGTGTCCGGATGGCCGGACTATACCTTCAGCCGGACTCCTGGACTATGAAGATACAAGATTGAAGACTTCGTCCCGTGTCCGGAAGGGACTTTTCTTGGCATGGAAGGCAAGCTTGGCGATACGGATATGCAGATCTCCTACCATTGTAACCGACTTTGTGTAACCCTAACCCTCTCCGGTGTCTATATAAACCAGAGGGTTTTAGTCCGTAGGACAACATACAGAACAACAATCATACCATAGGCTAGCTTCTAGGGTTTAGCCTCTTCGATCTCGTGGTAGATCTACTCTTGTACTACCCATATCATCAATATTAATCAAGCAGGACGTAGGGTTTTACCTCCATCGAGAGGGCCCGAACCTGGGTAAAACTTCGTGTCCCTTGCCTCCTGTTACCATCCGGCCTAGACGCACAGTTCGGGACCCCCTACCCGAGATCTGCCGGTTTTGACACTGATATTGGTGCTTTAATTAGGAGTTCCTCTGTGTCATCGCCGTCAGGCTTGATGGCTCGTATGATCATCAATGGTGATGCAGTCCAGGGTGAGACCTTCCTTCCCAGACAGATCTTCATCTTCGGCGGCTTCACACTGCGGGCCAATTCACTTGGCCATCTGGAGCAGATCGAAAGCTATGCCCCTGGCCGTCAGGTCAGATTTGGAAGTTTAAACTACACGGCTGACATCCGCGGGGACTTGATCTTCGACGGATTCGAGCCACTGCCGAGCACGCCGCACTATCACGACGAACATGATCTAGCTTTGCCGCCGAACAGTGCCCTGGAGGCCGCACCCGCATCGGCTTCGACCCTTAATTCGGAGCCAACTGCGCCGATCGAGGATGGGTGGTTGGACGCCGCCTCGGGGGCTGCGATCCTAATGGCGATCGAGCCGAACACCAGCCCCGCACTCCGCGAGACTCGTGATTCTAAGGAGCCGGACTCCTCTCCGGACTCTGAACCATTCGCGCCTCTGCCGATCGAATCCGATTGGGCGCTGATCATGGAGTTTACTGCCGCGGACATCTTTCAGCAATCGCCCTTTGGCGATATTATGAAATCACTAAAGTCTCTCTCTTTATCAGGAGAGCCCTGGCCGGACTACGGTCAGCAAGATTGGGATACAGACGATGAAGAAATTCAAAGCCCACCCACCACCCACTTTGTAGCCACTATCGATGATTTAACCGACATGCTCGACTTCGACTCCGAAGACATCGATGGTATGGACGCCGATGAAGGAGACGATGAAGAACCAGCGCCTATTGGGCCCTGGAACGCCACCTCGTCATATGACGTATACATGGTGGACGCACCAAAAGATGACAACGAGGAGCGGAAGGACGCACCGAAGGCTTGTTCCCTGGAAAAGCAGCCAAAGCGGCGACGCAAGCGCCGCCCCAAATCCCACCTCAACAGAAATAGCGGTCACACAGACCCAGCGCTGGAGCGGGGCGAACCGCTGCCGGACAACGGCAATCCGGATAATCAAACCGAACAAACAAATCCTATCAAGGATAATGGTCCGGACGACATAACGCCGGACAGGCATCCGGAGCAGCAGACTTCCCGTAAAAGGCTTGTTGCCACCGCGAGGAGTCTTAAAAAGCAGAAGCAAAGGCTCAAGGCCGTGCAAGACACACTCCAAATCAGATGGAGTAAAATACTCAACACTGCAGCAAGGTACGGCGACAATCGCCCCTCCAAGAGCTACCCAAAGCGGAAGCTGCTACCTGAATTCGATGAGGAGGCCTCAGACCCCCCACAACCAAATATCAAAGCAGCCACCTGGTCGAATAGACGACCCCTCTACCAACACAGAGCGGCATACAACGCCGCTCACAACACAATACGCGACCCATGCGAGGGCTCGCACCCAAAGGACGGTGCAACAAGATCCATCTATGGACCACGCAAGCGCGCCCCAGCATACAATGCAACACAACAAACATCCTAAAAATGCGGTACACCCAGCTACAGGGGTGCCGCACACCCCCTATGTTTCACCGATGAGGTGCTGGACCATGAATTTCCAGAGGGATTCAAGCCCGTAAACATAGAGGCATACGACGGAACAACAGACCCTGGGTCTGGATTGAGGACTACATCCTTCACATCCATATGGCTCGAGGAGATGATCTCCATGCCATCAAGTACTTACCCCTCAAGCTCAAAGGGCCAGCTTGTCACTGGCTCAAAGGCCTCCCCGAAAGCTCCATTGGATGTTGGCAAGAGCTCGAAGACGCCTTTCAGGCAAATTTTCAAGGGACTTATGTCCAACCTCCGGATGCGGACGATTTGAGTCATATAACTCAATAGCCCGGAGAGTCAGCCCGAAAGCTTTGGAACAGGTTTCTTACTAAAAAGAACCAGATTGTCGACTGTCCGGATGCCGAAGCCTTGGCAGCTTTCAAGCATAGCGTCCGTGACGAATGGCTCGCCAGACACCTCGGCCAAAATAAGCCGAGAACGATGGCGGCATTAACAAACCTCATGACCCACTTTTGCGCGGGTGAGGACAGCTGGCTAGCCAGATGCAGCACCAGCGACCCCAATACATCTGAAGTTAGATATGGAAACAGGAAATCACGGTGCAACAGCAATAACAAACGCCGGAATAAAGAAGACAGCATGAAGGGCACGACAGTAAATGCCGGATTCAAAAGCTCTCGGCCAGGTCAAAAGCCGCCCCCTAAAGGCACCAGGGATGAACTGTCCAGCCTCAACAAAATTCTGGACCAAGTATGTCAGATCCATAGTACCCCTGGTAAACCTGCTAATCATACCCACAGAGAATGTTGGGTCTTCAAGCAGTCCGGCAAGCTCAACGCCGTACACAAGGGGGAGGATACACCAAGTGAAGACGAGGATGAGCCCCCCAAGCAAGACACGGGGGAACAAAAGAAATTTCCATCAGAAGTCAAAACAGTAAACGTGTTACACGTGATCAAGGGAAAAACAACGCGGCACTCCCAGGAAAATATACCCAAGTGCCTGTCACCGTGAAGTCCTGCCACTGGTCGTCTCAACGATCACTTTCGACCATCGCGATTACTCAGCAAGTATCCAACACGCAGGATGGGCTGCCCTGGTATTAGACCCAGTAATTGGCGGATATCACTTCACATGAGTCTTTATGGACGGCGGCAGTAGCCTAAACCTAATATATCAGGATACAATCCGCGGGATGGGGTTAGACCCAACACAAATTCGCCATAGCAATACTACCTTTAAAGGAGTAACGCCAGGCCTAGGGGCTCATTGTACGGGCTCCCTCCTACTACAAGTTATATTCACCCCCCCCCCCCCGATAACTTCCGTCGCGAGCATTTAACTTTCCACATCGCTCCGTTTCGAAGTGGCTATCAAGCACTGCTCGGACGCGAAGCTTTCGCTCGCTTTAATGCAATACCACACTACACCTCCCTCACACTCAAGATGCCCGGTCCACGTGGCATCATTACAGTGCATGGAAATATCAAGCGATCTCTGCGCGCCGAAGAGAGTGAGGCTACCTTGGCAGCCGCACACTAAAGGCGCCCGAACCAGCGAAAGCGTCCAATAGGTCGTCAAGACCTCAGACACAACTAATCAAGTCCGGCACCGCTACTTATACCGAATAAACGGTCACACTCCTATTTGTCAATACAAGGGGCTCAACACGCGTAGACAAGTGGCAATTTCTTCTCATCTTGAATTATACATGGTTTCTTTAACAAACTATCTTTTTGCACGACAACTTTTTCACCTAAATTCCTCTCTTTTAGAGACGATCATCGTGCTACACCCGTCCAGGATACGACACAACGGAGACACAGGCACAAACATGCAGCAGGGACCCGCTCCAAGGATTCTTTTTAGATTAAGACCCTGCGTAAACCTTTTTTACTGTCTCTTGTTGATACATATCCACCGTTGAGAAGGATGCTGACGTCTTGGCATGTGGCCACGCCAGAACAATGCACGTACCTGGACACAAGGGGCTTCTTACAAAGGCCATTATTTAGGTCCGGTTTATACCACAAAGACCGAATACCTTAGGGAGTGTTCGGCGTCGCGAGTTTGGCCCTATATGCATCAGCTCCGAATCATTGTCTTTGGTCAAATGTTGGGTTTGCCCGGCTCCTGTGTTTTGGTGCCTTACGTTCCACTTTACCGGCTAAGGTAGCACCAGGAGAACTACTGCGATTGTGCCCTGGTTCATCCGGACAAGCACCTTAGTAGAGAAAGCCGAAAACTGACTATCATAATATAGCGTGAGACTGGTCAACCACTCGATGACCTATGGGAATGTTAGAATTCCTCCGCCTTAACGAAGGGCCGTTTTCCGGCCAGGCATGTACGCACCCCGAGATTGGGAGAGTGCGGAGCCACCAGGGGCTATCTAGTAGCCCCACTGTCAAACTCCTATGGCTAAGTGAAAGTGCTAAAGCATTATAGTCCGGTTTCCTCGCTCGCTCCGCTATCACCTCCTTAATAGGACCAAGACGTTGGGTTAAGTGTGAATGCGTGTTTTTGCGAGCACCTCCGCATTATATGCGTGAGGGTTGAAGCCGACGGCTGCAATCTTTCAGGTTATACACGTGTATACATAAACGGCCGCCCATGAGGCATCATATTACTTTCAGGAAAAAGTATAAAAATAGCCTTATAAAAATTTATAAAAGCATTTCGCTTACAATGAGATTACATATCACTCAAGCATAATATTTTTTGAGCACTGGGTCTCTATCGAACGAGCACCCTCAAGAACTTCTTCAAAGTAGTGCTCAGCAGCCCATCGACCTATGGCCGAATCCCGCGCTGCAACAATGGTAGCATCCATCTCCACCCAGTATGCTTTAACACGGGCAAAGGCCATCCGTGCCCCCTCTATGCACGCCGACCTCTTCATCGCATTAATGCGCGACACCACGTCAAGGAACTGCTGCACCAAGCTGAAATAGCTGTTCGGTTTTGACCTTTCCGGCCATAGCTGGTCCACAACAGACCTCATGGAAAGTCCGGACAACATATTTAGTTCGGCCCATTCGGCTAATTGGTCAGTCAATGAAAGCCGACACTCGGGAGAATGGAATTGTCTCCAAAATAACTGGTCTACTTCACGGTCCGTCTGACCCTGGAAATACTTGGCCGCATCGGCAGCGCTCGCCGCCAAATCCATATATACATCCTCCGAACTCCACAGCCGATCCAGAGGGGCATACCATGGATATCCGAACTTCCTCCGCAACATAAAGGATTTCCCAGCTACAATATCCCCGGCTTCCCGCAGCTCCTCCTTCTTTGCCCTCATAGCAGAGCGGAGGTCCTTTTTCGTCCCAGCAGCCTTCTCAAGGTCCGATGCCTTCGCTTGGTTTTCCTTTTCAAGAACCCGGCAATGGTCGGTGCGGCTTCTAATTCTATGTCCATCTTGGACATCTTGTCTCGGCTCTCGCCATGCGCGCCCTTCTCGGCTTGCAACTCTTCGTCCGCCTTCAAAGCAGCCGCATTATCCAACCTCTCTTGTTCCTTGGCTCGGGCAAGTTCTGCCCGCAAGGCTTCAATAGTGGCAGCTCCGTCTGCAGTCACAACATATTAAAGATACTGTCATCATGGTGCTCTTCCTATGTGGCCTTTACCAGATAATGACACTTACCCTGTGCCTCGTCAAGCCTTTTGTTAACAAGCTCGATTTCGGCGTCTGCCGCATCCAACTGCCGTTCTAAATGGGCAAATTCGCTAGTCCGGCTAGCCACCGGAGCTCCCATCACCTGCACATAGAGGCAGTATGGTTATTACCTAGGAATATGATCCTCTGTTCGCCGTCGTTTCTGATGACAGCCAGAGTCTCAGGGGCTACTATCCACACAGGGCACACCTAGCATGTGCAGGACTATCATACATTCTTTTACGTACCTCAAAGCCTGTCAGTAGACTCATAAAAACTTCATGCAATCCGCTTTCAGAAGACGATATTCTCTCCATCACCGTATTCATCAGCACACGGTGTTCATCTAAGATGGCCGCTCGCCCCACCAACTCCCTCAGAACATCCGATCGCACACTATACGGTGCCGGACTCTTTTGTCTGCTCTCTTCGGGAGCCGGACATTGGGAGCTTTGGGGGTCAATGGGATTATCTTCCGGTCTAACCGGACTCGGAGAGGCCCTCCACGACGACACTTCAGGGTCGCCCGCTTCCGAAGCGGAGGAGTTCGGAGGAGGCGTTTCGCTCTCCATCATCTCTGGAAGAAGATCCCCCAAATACGAGCTCATTTGAGAGGGGCTAAGGCCTGAACTGCAAAAATATATGCGGTGGTTATTTTCTCAGAAGAAAAAGATGGCATATCTGTACTATTAAAGTATTTCGGGTCACTTATGACTCGCGGGAGAATTGATCCTCCCACGGACATTGTGCGGCAACAGTGCCCCCCAAGGTAGGACCCTCTGTGGGAGAATTCTTCTCCTGTTTCGAAGCTTCGGCTTCCGAATCCCCGGGCGCAGTCCTTTTCCTCTTCTGGTCATCTTCCTTCATGGAGACACTTACTCCCTTGGCTAGAATGGGCCGCGTTGGGGGCCCGCGTCCGCCCGCATTATCCTCCACAGTATCTTCCTTCAAGGGCTCCGGGCAAGGTGCGGTCTGGAGCATCTTTTCCAATACCGGATTTTCCAAATCCTCAGGGAGGGGGGCCGAACACCGAATCAACTTCGCCTTTGTTAGCCAGTCCTGGTCAAAAAGCGAACTCTCAGAAATAACTTCGTAACAAAGGAGAGATAGTATGTTCGGCCGGAAGATGCCTTACCTGTTCGGCGGTGCGGTTACTACTCAGGCCCATGTCCTTGGTGATTTCCGGACACTCCACCTGATGTCCGAAGAATGACTTGTACATCTCCTCGTGCGTCAGGCCGAGAAAATTTTGAATGGCACGCGGTCCCTCGGGATTGAACTCCCACAGGCGAAGAGGCCGGCATTTGCAAGGCTGGACTTGACGAACCAGCATAACCTGTATTACCGCAACCAAACTGAAATCTCCATTGAAGAGATCTCGAATGCGGCTTTGCAGTATAGGAACGTCCTTGGCTGGACCCCAGCTCAGACCTCTGCTGATCCATGACATCAGCTGTGGTGGAGGGCCCGAGCGGAAAACAGGGGGGCTGCCTACTTGGCACTTCTAGGAGCCGTGATGTAGTACCACTCCTGTTGCCACAATTCAGACACCTCTGGGATGGAACCTTTGGGCCACGGAGCTCCCGTCATCTTGCGTATTGAGGCACCTCCACACGCTGCATATTGCCCCTCGATCATCTTCGGCTTCACTTCAAAGGTCTTGAGCCATAGGCCAAAGTGAGGGGTAACCCGGAGGAAGGCCTCGCACATGACAATAAATGTCGTGATTTGAAGAAAGGAGTCCGGAGCTAGATCATGGAAGTCTAGCCTATAGTAAAACATCAAACCCCTGATGAAAGGATCCAGAGCAAGGCCTAGACCTCGGAGGAAGTGGGAGACGAACACGACGTTCTCGTTGGGTTCGGGGGTGGGGACGGCCTGCCTCGGGGGGGGGGGGGCAATGCAAAATCTCGGCGGTCAGATATCTGGCCTCCCTCAACTTTTTGATGTTTTCTTCCGTGACGGAGGAAGGCACCCATCGGCCTTGAAGGCTAGATCCGGACATGACTGAAGGTTCGGAGCACCTGACCTGAACTTTGGGCGCTTGAGCTTGAGGTCGGGGAAGGATTCGATTGAGCACAGGAGGGAAAAATAAAAGCCTTGTCCCTTTATAAAGAGGGTGAATATCAAGTGTCCTCATCATGTTATTCTCTCTATGACAATATGTGGAAACTTATTTTGCAGAGCCGGACACTGTCTTTGTGTTCAAAATCTTCTATGAAGTACTTGGAGGAGGAACCCGCCTTGCAATGCCGAAGACAATCTGCGCGCCGGACTCGTCGTCATTGAAGCCTGGTTCAGGGGCTACTGAGGGAGTCCTGGATTAGGGGGTGTCTGGATGGCCGGACTATACCTTCAGCCTGACTCCTGGACTATGAAGATACAAGATTGAAGACTTCATCCCGTGTCCGGAAGGGACTTTTCTTGGCGTGGAAGGCAAGCTTGGCGATACGGATATGCAGATCTCCTACCATTGTAACCGACTTTGTGTAACCCTAACCCTCTCCGATGTCTATATAAACCGGAGGGTTTTAGTTCGTAGGACAACATACAGAACAACAATCATACCATAGGCTAGCTTCTAGGGTTTAGCCTCTTCGATCTCGTGGTAGATCTACTCTTGTACTACCCATATCATCAATATTAATCAAGCAGGACGTAGGGTTTTACCTCCATCGAGAGGGCCCAAACCTGGGTAAAACTTCGTGTCCCTTGCCTCATGTTATCATCCGGCCTAGATGCACAGTTCGGGACCCCCTACCCGAGATCCGCCGGTTTTGACACCGACAGCTAGGGTTACACAGAGTCGGTTACAATGGGAGGAGATCTACATATCCATATTGCCAAGCTTGCCTTCCACGCCAAGGAAAGTCCCATCCGGACACGGGACGAAGTCTTCAATCTTGTATCTTAATAGTCCGAGAGTCTGGCAAAAGGTTATAGTCTGGCTATCCGGACACCCCCTAATCCAGGACTCCCTCACCTACACTTAAGGTATATTACATCCACTAGGCATCGAAGTTCGCCTCCAGTGATCATAAAGCACAACGAAGAAGCAGATTACAAAAACTAGGCACCATTGCAGCGTAACAAAATAATACTAAACCGAGACCACTTCCAAGACAGTTCAAGAAAGGTTAGCCTTGTGGGGGAACTGCTGCGCAAGCTGCCGAACAAGGCTGTGAGACTGGCCTAGCATGTCGGTCATAGCTTCCAGGTGTAGCTGTTTAGCGATGAGGTTCTCATTGGTGTTCTCCGCAATCTTTCTTAGAGATAGGACTTCAAGTCAAAGTGGAGTTGCAGAATGCCTTTCTGCTTGAACTTGGGACTAAAGAAGTCGAACTGATTCAGACAATGAATTCTGTGAGCTTGTTTGACTGTTAGTCTCAAGTAACTTGAACACTGCATCAAGACAAGACTTTGAGGTTGTCTCGCTATCTTCAGGATGTTTTGCCTTCTTTGCTGCAATATATGTTGCGTTTGTCTCACAGCCTTCAACAGACTTGTGCATGCCATCAGGCATATCACCCTGAAACAAAGCAGAGAGATGACAGGTTTTGCATGTGTATAAACAAAGATGATAACTGTTTTTTCAATTCTATCCAATTTCAAATTAGAAAATAAAGAGTAAGTCCAAAATATCAATAGCATAATTTGGCATTGTTCATAATGCGGGGAGCTTCACCACACTACTGGATTACCATGTCAACATAACAAGCATAGATGAAGGGAAAAGAAAATCATTGTATCTATTTTGGATAATGTGCATGGCATGTTGTTTATATCATCAGCCACATCAGTAAGATAAAACAGGAGATGACAAGGTGCAAACGTGGGCTGCTTCACCACACACTGGATTATAGATCCACAAAACAAGCATACATATAGGGAGTATTAAGTAATGTGCATGGTATGAATAAGGAATTTGGTTTTACAAGTAAAACTTAGAACTTACGGTTCTTACGAACAAGCATTTTGGTAGAAACAGCAAACTAAACAGCAGTAAACGATAGGGAGTATGAGCAAATTAAACAGCAGTTGAGGATAAAGTCTTTAGAAGGACTGACTTACATTAACAGTTAACACTGGCTTTATAATGCCCTTCTCCATGTCAAGGGAAGGATAACTCAAGAATTTCAGCACATAATCTTCTTCATAAGCATTGCATGTACTCTACATTTTGTAGAGAGTAATTATAGATAGGATAATACTGGAAGGGATAGAGGATAATGAAGATAAGATGCAGATTGATGCTACATAATCAACTACCAATCCCTGGAAGTACAAGTGTTACAGGACAAAATGGATTGACAAGAGCAATGGGCTATACTTCTACACTTGCATTGTCTGTGTATTCTACTTGTTGGTAAGATTAAATATAGATCTGATCTTTTTTAGTAAATGGTGGGCGAGGGAGATAAGATGCAGAATGCTACAAAATGAACCAATCCCTCTTCCCATAATACAATAGTGTTTTGAACACTGGTGTACTGTACAAAACGTTCTTATATTATGGGACGGTGGGAGTAGCTGTTAATGTAAGTACAATGATAGACCATGTTCAGTCCTTACAAGAGGACTGCAGAGCTAAACCTATTCAAAAGCATTGGGTTGATTCTAAATTTATGTAAGAGTCCATACGGATCTTATAATGTCCACCAAATGGACGATTACGAGGCTAACATGTGCAGTGATGCTACATAATCAAATAGCTATGAAAGTATGTATGGTCATACAGGGCAAGAGGTACTCACAAGAGCAATGCAGTGTGCAGTATAGTTGCGAGATTCTGTGGTCCCTTGAGAACGAATGTTCTTCTGCTAACAGTTTTTGTACAAGTGAGACATTAAGGCAAATGCAGAAATGTAGTTCAAATTGTGATGTGATATCATAGACAGTACCTTACGCTGTAGCCAAGACCAATGTGTAACAAGATTATTCCAGTCACCATCGGATAAATGTAGCACCGGAGACTTTACAGAAATTTTGTTCAGAGGCTTGCCATCGAAGTGCGCTTGCCTCAGGTAGGAACGATACTTCATCAACGAGTGCTTGAAAAGTGCAACCAACCCTTGCTCGTCATCACAATCCAGTTTTCTCCTCGCCTATTTAAAAGAATGAAATCTTGTGTCTTCTGTCAGCAGAAACATATGCAGTAATGACCATGAATAAATACATTACTTACGCGTAAGTTGCGGAGGAAGACTGGAAATTCTTCTGTGTCTGCGGTATAATCTTTCCATGAAGAAAAGATGCGCACAATGTTCCTGACAACAACATAAGCTTCGTCTTATAAACTGGGAAGAAATGGAACAGGGTCCTATTTGCTGCAATTGGGGCTCTCTCTGGTTCGAAAAGGGATTTGGCAACTGGATTTGGTGTACTCTTTGCTAGAATGGGGGTTTTGCGTCGTACCGCTGGTGCTATGTCAACTAGCATAATCATACTGTTTGCTGCAGTTGGGGTCTGCTGAGTTGGGGCATCAGAAATGACCAGTATAGTAGGGCTAGAGTCTGCTAGAGTTAGGGTATTTTGTGGGTCAGGTGATATTGCAACTACACCTAATGGGCTATTTGATTTATCAGGTGCCACTACCTTTTCCAAATACTTTGCTTGTGCTCCTCCACGATCAGCAATCGCCCTCTTCGCTTTGAACGTCTGATACACAAGAACAACATTTGAATGGATAAATATGGTATGATGACAAATGGAATATGTACTGAAAATGGATAGGCAGGGCGTATTCACATACACGATGTGTAAACTAAGCTAATGGTAGTTCAACAAAGTAGAAGCAATGCAAAGCATCAGTTGCAAGATATGTGCGAGTAATGTAACCTTGGAAAGTTAGAGCAAGTACCTTGATGGGTGAATAAGATAGGGCATCTTCCTCTGACTCCTCCACTAGGGAGCTACATTGACTTAGGTCTCCCTCTAGCTCAGAATCACTATTAGGATCATATTCTAAGCATGAATCTGTAGGTGGAGAGCGTTTGCATTGCATTGCATCCAGACTTGATTTCACTCCCTAAATGCCAAGTTTGACAGCCATGGCATTGTCCTGCTTTATTCTTTTCATGCGCGCAAACTCATAATCATTATGATGCTGTTCAGAATCTGAGATTCATGAAAACATAAAAGTAGTCAGATTATCTATGGAATGCATCACGGATTCAACTCGGAGAGTGTCTCCCTATAAACCCCTGCATATGCAAAGTTCACCTCCCCAACCGTGCTGACAGACCACACACAGAAATACAAACCCCTTATGTCTCTATAACAGGCATGCACACATTTCAAAACTGAATTAGGAACATTAGAATCATATGAAATTCGTATTTGAACAAATAAACTAAGCAATTATGAGTGGCGTATGTTTAGCTTCAAGGGTGGAGTGTTGGTAGTGCGACACAAAGCAAGTAGGCAGATTGTATTCCATGTAAAAGATCGAAACCTATGTAAAAGCTGGAAATGACACTTTCTTTCTATACAATGCAGTGTTCGTTACCCACACATGATGGAAGAGATCACATAGAGAAATACTATTCACTCATGTCTACGGTTCCAGTATTTAGAAACAGGGTGGTCCACCCCAAAAGAATATTGACAACAAATATGACAAGGCAAGCATAGATGTAGTGAATCAATCATTTACTTGTGAGCTTACTAGGACAAGTATGCAGAATAGTAACTGCAGTAAGAGACCGTCCAAAATCTGAATGAAGAAATTTGTCTAGCACTTATTGTTTGCAACTAATCGACGTGAATAATTGGATATTATATCGAATGAGTAAGAAAGACAAGTAAAATTGTCAACAAACCTGGCTTGCAGTAGTAATCTGGGTCAATGTCACTATGACTAACAATCCAAAATGACTAGTTTCTGTTCCGAGGGCCGGAATTTTGAAAACCCTGTGAACTTTGGAGGTACTAAAGATTACCGAAATACATCTGAACCATTAAGTGTAGGTAGCACTGAGCACAAAACAAACCCTAATGACAATCCTGCCTAATGAGTAATGAATCAATTAGAAAATGGGTCATGAGGAGTGGCTGCTGAGTGTTGAGGACGTATCTCAGGATAAATCGGGTTGGCTTGGTGGGTGCTGCACGCCTGAGCCCTGAACGGACTGGGAAGGTACGCACAGCGGCGCGCCCGGGCAGCGGTGACGCTGTTGGGCGAGCGGCTCCTGGCCTCCTGTTAGTCCGGCATCTCCTCCTAGAGTCATGCCGTCCGGGGACGGCAAGTCGCCGGCGAGGCAGGCGGCTGGGGGCGAGTAGAGATTGGAAGCGCGCAGCAGAACAGAGGGGAATCGGGGCCTGGGACGACCCAAAATCCCAGGGTGGGCCAGCCCACCGTGGGCACCCTGTAGAGATACACACCCGAGTGGCGAACATGCATTTTCGAAACTAATTTAGGAACATTTAACTGACCAATTAAACAACTCTATTTTAATAATATCAGATTCGTATTTGAACAACTAAGCTTGTTTAGCTTGATGGGTGGAGCAGTGTTATTATGAAAGGAAGCACGTATTCTGATCGTATAGTGATCATAAAAGGGGGAAACTCTAAGCATATTTTTTTAGCAAAAGAGGGTTTCCCCTCCGATTTCTATTAAAGAAACCACCACGGAACCAACATGATCAATTAAACCCTAAGCATGATCAATTAAATCGTATTATGGCTGTGCCATGGCAGATTTGAGGCTGCAAACAGGAGAAATGATATTTAGCATCCATTGTTTGCTTCGAACTAAGAACTAAATTCTAAGAGCTGAAAAGAAAGTAGAGTAACCAAGTTAAGATCTATTTTTTGGTTGAGATCAAAAAGTTGAGGAGATATGAAGTACCACCTCTCTTGTGGCACCATGTAGGCATCGGGGGTGCGATGGCTGTCGGTGGTGTTGAAGCGGATCTGCGACGGTAGACGGGTGCATCGGGTGATAAGTCCTGTTGCGGTGGAAGAGAAAGTCGTGTGAGCGGCCCCGACAAAGAGGACGATGGCGCCGATGAAGCGAGAGGACGCGATGTAAGGCTATTGGTCCGTCGTCGTGGATGAGAAATGTCCATCTCTAGCAGTGGACGACGCGGTCTTGGTAGGCGCTCCGACATGGTGGAGGACGATGGAGATGGATGTGGTGGAGGACGGCGGTGATGGATGGGGTGGCGGACAGAGGCTGGTGTGGGGATGGGGTGTTCTAGCACAGACGATGTATGAATGGGAAAATGGAGGGAGAGGTACGGGGAACCATGTTTTTAGGACGCGCCTGTCTGAAATATGGGAAAGTTACGAACTTAGCCCCCGTTTAAAATTTGGATGTCTCATCGGTTGGGGATAGGACGGTAATCTCGCATCTCGCCAATATTTGCCCAGAGCGATTTCGGGCGAGGAGAGGGTGGTTGGCACCCATGGTTGGTGCCCATGGTGTATGAACAGGGCTGGCAGGTAGGGAGGTTGTGTCACGTCTGAGTGAAGTTACAAACCTGCCCCTATTGAAAATATTTGCCTACATCGATTTCGGCCGAGTCGAGTTTGTTTTGCCGCCCACCGTGTATGAATGGGGAATGGAGGGAGAAGCAGAGGTCTTTCGGACGAGCTTGAATCAAATGAGTTTTGCCGCCCATGTTTGTCGCCCACCGTGTCGGAATGGGCTCAGAGGTGGTCGTGTCACGTCTAATTGAAGTTACTAACCTACCCCTATTTAGAGCAGTGGAAATCGGGCCGATGGATTTTCTATGTAATGGGTAGACAGTAATTTCCATCTCCCAAACACTTGGCTTCAGGCAACCGACGTGGGAATGGAAATTTTGCTGCTTCTTTCGAATTTTGGGACAATAAGCATCCACATTTACCCTGGCAACTAAATTCGAATCCATGTTGTATTCCTATATGAATCTTTATAAATCATTCTATGTGTTTTTATATATCTTCAAAAGGACGACAAAGATGTATTCCACTATCATATATGAATATGGTTTACAAATGCCGATACTCAAATTCAGAAACTAGAATCCAGTTTAAGGTGAATTCGAATATTTGGAACATTTCATGTCCAACTCAAATGTCACATGCAGCATAATGTGTACTCCCATTTAGATATGTACACAAGCAATGTATCAAGATTGAAATACCGAGTCAATCAACCAAGAATGTACAGAACTAACAGACATATAAACACTTATAGAGTATATGGATCAATAATATCAACTAACATACATAAGCCAGGCCGATGTAATTTTTTTTGGCTACAACATCATCCTTTTTTTAGCCAGCATCTTGGCCCTTTCCGATGCGTGCCACTTATGGTCCATCTATACTACTACTATTACTGAATGCACATTCAGCCTGATTGGCGTATTTGTAGGTTTGGCACAACAATCCAAATGAAATGTCTCCGAGTCTTATCAATTAATACAGACTTGTGCTCAAATAAAATTACAAACCAAATTTTTTGTTACATGATCTCTAAAACAAATGGTTTGATTGATTACATGAATAGACAACACAAAGGTTATTCAACTATGGAAAGAACATTTCACCTATGATTTACCAAGTAGGAATTTAATTTCCTTTTTTCCTTCAGGACCTTAACAATCTGGTCAGTCTCAGCTTGCTTCATTTTGAAATCCACCAAATATTTAATGGTTGTCTTGAGTACTGCTTGTGATTGTGCTGTTTGCTTCCTCAACATGTCAACTTCATCTCCAAGTGCAGAAGCAGAATCTCTTTCTACCACTAGTTTAGCCTCTAGAGCATCAGCAGTTGGCAATTCATAATGCACGATTGGGCCAGTGCCACTGCTGTGGGATGATGCAACATCCATGGGGACCTCGCTCTTTGATCTTGGGCTAACCTATTTTGCCATTAAAGTTCCGATTGGATTCAGAAAAGTTGAAGTTAGCAAAACATCTCAACTGGGAGTTATAATAGCAAACCAGTTAAACAAACAAGGAATTAAAGAGTTTCAATTGGATGCTGAAAAGTAGTTATTAACATCATTGTAATCCGCTGTTGCAGCAGCAAAGCAGTTAAACAAACAAGTAGATATTTAAGTTAAGGCAAACAGGTAATTCTTAACAGTAAGTATCAAACACATAGATAGGCGCAGTCTACAATATGATTAATAGGCTGTGCCAGTATGTAATGAGTAGCAAACTAAATTAAGCCAAGCAACGTAATTGAACAATTTTGCAATAAGTGGCTAACTAAAATTCTGAGAAGCAGGTAACTGAATTTATGCTAGTTCTTTGTACAGGCACACTGCAACTTCTTTTTCGCTTACAAGGTTGTACGAAGGAGTCCATGGCATCAATTGATTGGATACGCAGTCCCAATACTTCTTTCTTCCCACACTGCATGGGTAAGTCGAATGGTTAATCTGGTAAGATGGTGCGTCCTTGATATGTTATATGAGGACGTGTAGTCAGACTAGTTGTAGCCAAACACATCACACTTGCTTTTACTGTATATTTCATGCGATTACTTTTGGCATATCGAGATCTAAGCAATCTACAATAGGATGAAAAGACTGGCATCCTTCACATTATTGGCGAACTCAGTTCATAGAAACAAGCAATTCAACCATTCTGTGGATAAATCAAAAGCGCCACTGGAATATTTTTCACTATCCAATCATACACGCAAAAAGGGGCGACGCCACCATAGGGGTTGGTATGGGCGGCTGCCTCAGGTGGCTGGAAAGTGTGCACCTAGTTTGAGTCGTCCAGGTTGGCCCACGTAGTTTTGTTCATCCTAACGCACGAGCAGGCAATGTATAAAATGAAGAAAAATGTTTCAATTTGGATGGGCCAATAACATAAGTGCAAGGTAGGCCCTATAGCAGGCTCGCGGCCCAAATGAGCGCCTCCCATATTGATCGACAGCAGGAAAAATCCCAATTCATTCGCTCTAGCCTCCAGTCTGGTTCGCTCCTAACCTAGCCGCCGCTGGACAGACCGACACTGCACTTCCTCGCGCCCTCGTTGGAGGGCGATCGCCGGGCTTCAAGCGAACGGAAGGACAAGAAGATGAAGATCCAACCCTGGGTGTAGCCTGCATGGGAGGCAGCGGCGGCAGCACGGGCATGGCATCGTGCTTGCGCAAACGGATAGTCGCAGCTTGCAAGAGTAGCATGCGCAACGAGCAGGTACATCACATCCTTGATTATATCTAATTCAACTCTTCAATTTCTGGCCAATAGTTAAACCTGACGGTGTTGTAAAACTGCTTGTATGTAGGGAATCTATGAGAAAATGAAACCAATTTCTACTTATTTTACAACTCCCCCAATCAATACTGAACTGACTGAATCTGATGTATCTAATCAAGTTTCTGGTGCAAACATACAAGCTCGTGTTGTTCTTGAGCCTGAAGTGTCTAATGAACAGACTTCTAATGAAGGATTTGATGCAAACATTTTACATGCTCCTGGTGATGAACATATAGTGTCTAATGAGGGATCTAATGCAAGCATTTTGCAAGCTCATTGAAGGATTTAGTGTCTAATGATGTTCTACTATGTTGAGAGAGACAGAGATTTGCAGGCATTGATGACAAGCAACTTATAGTGCATTTTCATAGCTTGAGGAAACATCGAGGCCATCTACCAGAAAGTCCTCGTATCATGACAACATAGCATAAATACTTTTCTAATCTGTTGTTTGAAACTATTGGCATACTTGTGCAGGATAGATATATTGATATGCAGTTTGCGCACTGGTTATACGTGCAATTACACTTCGATATTTTCATCCAGAGAATGAATAATTCAAGCAGGTACATACCATGTTTGTAGTCCTTGTACACCATGTTGCATTTTGTGTTTTTTGGTGCGTGCATCATTTAGTGTTTATAATCTGAACTACTTTGGATCATTAGCTAATTTTCAAAGTGCATGTAGCTTCACATTTCTCAAGTTATGTTGATTTCCGGAGTGCAAGTGACTTCATATTTTTTAAGTTAAATGTTCGCCCCTGGTAACTTGAATTCATGGATCAGCCACTGCACACAAATCATACACGAATGCTAGTACGAATTAAATGAAATGCAGGGACTTACGCTAGCTCATTGTACAGGCTCACTGCAGCTCTGCTTGCGCTTGGGATGTTCCATGTACAAGTCCATGTTACCACTTGCTTGGATGTGCAGGCATTGTGCTCCTTGCATCCACCTCTGCATTTCTGACACGGCGAATGGTTGATCAAATAAGAGGAATCGACCTTGATGTTGTACCGGAGGACAGATACTTACAAGGTTATACGGGTGTGCAGGATGTGTACCAGGTCCCGTAGCGCCGTCATGCTTCGCTAAAAAATGGGTTTGCTTGTTTCAGATGATATCTCCAGAAGAAATAAGAGTTAAAGTTAGAGTTGCATAGGCGTGTAAGCTAAGAGAGCAGTGAAAGGATATACAAACATCGTCGGAATAGTGCACAAGGGAGTGATGTGTGGATACCTAGTTCGGGCCGGCGTTTGGGCATGCTCGCCTAGCTAGAGTGTGGGTCACTTCATAGCCGTTGAGGGTGATGCACTGGCGTTGGCTGGCCGCGCACGGATGAAGATCTTGAGTGGCAGCGGAGCGCTACAATGCGCTGGACAAGACTGTTGGTGAAGCCCCAACGGCCTCGGGGGGCGGAGGTGCGACGATGTGCTCGGTGAAGTAGCCCTGGTGAGCTGGGAGACGGCGTCGGTGAAGCGCACCTGATGCGGTGGAAATCGGTGTCTGTGAGGCACGTCGATTGCGGCGGCCGACGTTGTCGGTGGACCACCCGGTGCGGTGGATGAGGGCGTAAATGAGGTAGCTCCGGTGCGGTGGTCAAACGTGACCGTCGTCTTCGTCATCGTCGTCGTCCGACACAGAGGTGGGGAACAGTGGGGAAAGAGACGAGACGAGGGGCGATTCGAGGGTTGGCGGCGAATTAGGGATTTGAGCATTCTGGGCGTGGAAGGGGATGGTGGAGAAGAGAGATTTTGCAGGGCTGGAATTGGGGCCGCCAGATATTTCAATCCTAAAGTGGAAGTGCGAACTTATATTGTCATCATCCTTCTTTTGGGGGGGAGGGGGGTGGGTGGCTGGGTGCTACGCGTCCATCCGACACACGCGACCACCCTGATAGGACTATGCTTCGGTGCCTTAAGGCACCTACCTTTGTGTCCATGACATGTGGGCCCAACAGGTGGCTGGCCCACATGTCAGTGACCCAAAGGCAGTTGCCTTTAAGGCACCAAAGCAGCGTCCACCCCGACACGACGCTGGTCCGCCTGGTGCGCCTACATTTGAGAATGCAAACGAATCTTCTTTCATTTGCAAACGAACCTGTATGTATTACCATGCCCGTGTTTTCCTTGCAACTATTAGTCTTTCGAAATGAGATACTCCATCTGTTCACTTTTGTAAGTCATTTCAAACAACTTAAGATGAACTGTTTTGCACATTGTCTGAAATGTCTTCAAGGTCTTATAAAAGTGAACATAGCGAGTGCTATAAATTAATCAATGAGGAGTTATTCGAAAGAAAATCGAAATGGTACCCACGCTAACGTGGATTAGAGTGCGTGTCACATAATTAGTTATTTGATATAGAGTGTGTGTCACGTAGTTAGTTATTTGAACTAGAGTGTGTGTCATGTAGCGATCTCCAATTCTAACGTGGATTTCGCATTTCACTGTATCCATGCTACTTTTTTAATACAAATTCATATGTATATGATGAACACCATGGTAGTGAGAAAACTTTTGGATGGATTCAAACATATGACCTACAAAATAGCACAACAAACTGAGTCAATGTCAACTTTTCGAAACTTAGTATGGCATGAATTCGAAATAATTACCCGTATGCCTGGTCCTCGGTTCAAATCTTACAATGTACACCGAATTGAAACATCGATATTAAGTCTCATACTATGTACATTCAAATGTTGTTTTTAGCCCCCCCCCCCCGTTTTTAGCCTCCCCCCCCCCGCACAAACGCTACATACTTCCTGTATCGGTCAATCTTCCTCTCCTAACCACCTTAGGAAGCTATCGGTTTCCAACACACGTTCATTCTTTCTCTCCATGTTTCGATCTCTAAGTCTCTCCACTACACAACACCTTTTCCCACTCTGTTACCGAATGTATTTACCTCACACACCCGCCATTGCACCCCATGCCGAGCTCTCTCTCTCTCCCCCCTCTCCCTCTCACCCTCTCACGCTAAATACATGCATTGCCTATCTAGCCCCCAACCTCTCGTGCACACGCACACACGTTGTATATCTAGGTCACTCCCTCGAGACTATCTCACTCTTTCTTCCGCACGGCAGGCCACACTTGCTCAATCTCGCTCTCTTTATCTGAGTCTCGTTTAACCTCATTTTATTTCACACACAAATGATATATCTCCCTGTTCGGGCCTCGATCGACACACTCTATACTCTCTCACACAGATTGTCTATCTAGGCCAGTCCATCCAAGCCTCCGCCACTCTTTCGACCTCATGGTGGGCCACACTCACTCAATCTCTCTCTCTCTGTATGTCTCGATTGACCTCGCTCTTTCTCGAACAAAAATGATATATCACCATGTTTGAGCCCAATTCGACCTATTCACATTGTATACTCTCTCACGCACATCGTCTATCTAGGTCACTCTCCAACCTGTCTCACTCTTTCGATCGCACGGCGACCCTATGTGATCGGTTGACCTTGCTTCCTCCCGCGCACAAAATATATCTACACGTCTGTGACTGGATCATCTCTCAAGCTCTATCTTACAGCCCTCACCCTTGCCAAAAAGCTCAATTGGACAATATCTCTCCAGAGCATATATATTTGTTCAATGAATGTCGGACCACACTCACTTTGTCTCTCTATCTACATGTCTCTCGATTGACCTCGCTTTCTCACACCGTATCTTCCACGCGTTGAAGCTACTACCTCTCCATCCCTCGCAAAGCCGGAGCTTTTTACATTGCGAGGGGCACTCCAACCTTGGATTAATTTGTGTAGGCATTTGTTCCGGTCGGTTTAGATTATATTTTTGTAGCATTCGGCCCACAACTACTCCAAACACCGTTGCAACCCACGCAACTCCCCTAGTTGATTTCCCTCTGGCTCGGTCATCGCTCTCTCGCATGTCCTTTCTCGCCTTCAACATCGCACCATGGTATTATTGAAAAAACTATGTTGTTCTCTTTAATTACTATAAATAAGCTTGAAAACTACACACCTATAGTCCACTTGGAATGGAACAAATTTCGACCCACAAATTAAAGTGCTACAAAATACACACTGAGGGGCCCACATGTCATGAAACAAATTTGGACCCATATACAAATTAAAAAATAAAGGACGAGGATCGAACATGCGACCGGGCCTTCAAGCCGCACGTCAATAGGCAACATACGTAGAATAGCAATGTTTGTTGTACCCCCTTTGTTCACATAATGTTTTTATATTACCACAGCCTAATTAATGGATAACATGTAATATTATTTTTAGTACTATTCGCCTTCACTTACTGGTGGGTTCCATGTGTGCTCTCTCTCTCCTCCCCTTCTATGTTTAGACGCACGGGCAAACAGGAAGAACTCGCGGGCGATGTTGCCGTTGACCATATCTGGACGCGTTCACAAGTCATGGCACCAGTTTCACGTACTAGCAGCACTAGTCAGTGTGTACGTGCAATGCACGTTAATTTGGAAGTATATTAAGTGCATGCGGATATTAAATACTAGGATATTATTTGCGTGTTGTCATGTGATTAGCACTATTTTTGGCATGAAATTAACTGCACGCTAAACATGTTGAACGCTAGACATTGAAGCAGTCTAGGTCGTTGGATGACAAGGAATACATGTGGCTTGATGATGTTTTATATTTAATTTGATACAACACTAGCAGAACATTCAATCGACCAAACCATACATTTCGTTTAGTCTGACTCTGACTTTAAATTATACGACAATCGATATAAAATAAACAGAAATGATAAACGTTCGAATTTTAAGCATGGCAATTCGAACGTTTTTCATGGCAAATTTATATTACGCGGTGGCGGCGGCGGCGGCTCGCGGTGGGAAGCAGCTCCTCTGCCGTGCTCTGTGTGTCATCGGGCCACTGACCGATGGCGACGGCAGTGTCTTGCGCCGATGTTGGCATACTCCTGGATGTTGGCCTAGCTTCAAGGAAGGCCAAAATGTTTTGGACTTCGGAGCGAGTCAACTGGCAGGAGGAGGCGACTGGCGTTGGTGCAAGGAAGCGGTCGACGGTGGCCATCCATGCCGCTGATGGGGGCACTGGCACCCGCGCGGGGACAGGCACTCTCAATGGCGCAGCGGAGACATTCGCGTGCACGGGCACCGGCACGGGCACACACGTCAGTGCACGCGCATGCGCATGCGCTGGCAGGTGCACGGGCACCGGCACGGGCGTGCACGTCAGTGCATGCGTAGGTGCATGCGCTGGCAGGTGCATGGGGATGGGCGCTGGCGCAGTCAGGGCGATAGGAGCCGGAATGGGAGCGGGGACAGGAGCGGCGTCTTCCCGCAAGGCCAGTTCAAGCTCGTCCCAAAGTGCCTTATGTTCTTGAGACTCCGGCTGGATGTCTTCCTCAGGAAACTGGAACACTAAGGGCAGACCATCGTGATGCGGCATGGCGTACGTTTAGGTCAGGCTAGTTGGAGGTAGACGACAGGAGAATCGGAGAGGAAGAGAGACCATTGTAGTGATACCGGGTAGTGCGGGGTTGATTTTAAACTGCGGCGCCGACGACATTAAAAGTGGGAGCAGCTGGGACGATGGTGGGCGGCGGAGCCTAGTCAAAGGGCTCGCCTCCCGATGAGCCTGCACAGCGGTCTGCTCGCACGCCTCCTTGACAGCCGGAGCGCCGGTCTGCTTGCACGCCTCCCATCGACTCACACGCTTGCTCGGACGACACCTGCCGATGAGAAGCGGGGACTCGTGGCGGCACGTAAGCGCCCACGGTTTCAATAGTGAAAGCATTCGCCGTAACATGACAGGTCTTTGTTCCAAAATACCTTGGCTCTTCATTTGTGCAACTTGTCATAAGCAGCTTGTCTCAAATTGAAGAAAAAACTTACGAAGTAATATTTGTGCCATATCACGTGACCATGCTTAGTTTCAAGAATTTATGCTCACTTTTGGATTTTCTGAAATTTAAGATCCAGGATTCAAAACAATATCATAACCTGCATCATGCAATAAATTTTCAAGTCGTACATCTGTCCTGTTGTATTTCTTAAGAAAGGATTTGGTCAACCATTTTGCTTAGTTAGACTTCAGACAAGTTATATATGCAGAGTAAAAGGATAATCCCTCCGTACCAGTGCATTGGCTGATATATTAACTCAAGTACTAGGCAGGAAAAATGGGCTCAATTCTGTGCTCATCCTGGTGTAGTAGTAGTAGTAGTACTAGGCAATGCAGTTGACCAGTGACCTTGACGAGCGGCGACCGAGGGAATTGAACCGTGCTTGGCACGGTAGGTAACGTTTTCTAGTTACTAAAGCATCCCTCCATTGTTCATCAGTAGTCATTATGGACTGGGGACATGAGAGGAATTTCCTAGGGCTGGAATTCTGGCCGCCAGATATTTTGACTTGAAACGCTGAGGCTCGACTGGTTGGGGTTGCCTAATGTGCGTACCACGCACGCCACCGAAGGACACGAGCCCAGTTTTTTTAGGATCAACACGAGCCAAGGTCTGGCTGGTACGCCGTTGGGTCCTACCATTCGAGAATACGAAAGGAACCTTTTAAATTGCCAAACGAATCTATGTGTATTACAATACCCGTATTTTCCTTGCAAATACTAATCTCAACGTGGTAATTGATTTATGACGAGTTGTTGAATTAGAGTGAGTTTGTGATATTGTGATCTCAACATGGATTTCACATTTCATGGTATCCCTAGTAAGTTTTCCAATGCAAATTTAAAAGATGAACAATATGGAGGTGAGAAAACTTTGTATGTATCAAGCATATGACCACACACACACACACACACATAGAGACACACACGCACGAACACAACAACAATCCAATAAGTATAGTGCATCTATTTTTCCAAACCATGCATGTATGACACGAATTCAAAAATACTCCTTCTATTCCTAAATATTAGTCTTTTAGAGAGTTCAACAAGTGACTACATACGGAGCAAAATGAGTGAATCTAGACTCTAAAATATGTCTATATACATCCGTATGTGCCAGTCCATTTAAAGCCTCTAAAAAGACTAATATTTAGGAACGAAGGGAGTAAAATGTAAGACATCCATGGTCCTCAGTTCAATATTTAAAATGAACATGAAACTGAAACATGAATATTAAGTCTAGTACTACAGTACATGCAAATGTTGTGTTTAGGCGGAGGTATGATTGTCGGGGGTCAACCCCTCGACCTTAGATAAAATTGTGGAGCTCTGTTTAGGGTTGTATAGATTATATTTGTCCCCACCCTCCCAACCACCGATTGGTTGTGCACCCCCACCCCTCCTCCCGGGAGAATATCATGTGCCCCCATACCATAGATGCTATATGCCGATACGAGTTGCTTGGAGGTTGTAGATCTGAGATATAGCATCTCACATGATGTGTCTTAATATTTTTGCAGGAAACCTTGATGAGTTTGAGAATTGCACACAATTTGTACAAAAACTACTTAGATGCCCTTTGATCCCATATCCAGCGACCTCGAAGCTCGTATCACCGTAGCATCTAAGATGAAGGAGGACATCATATTCTCCTATATGTAAGAATATCATGTGCTACCACACCTTAGATGCTTTGGTGATACAAGCTCTTCGGAGGCGTTGGATTTGTGACCCAACACCTCCTCGGTGGTTCGAATGATTTTTTTGTAGAAAAGCCCCAAAAGAGTTCGGCCACTGCTTACAAGCACAAAGACTGCTCAGATGCCATTGGATCTCAGATCAAACGACCTCCAAGCTCGTATCACCGTAGCATCCAAGCTGCGATAGCACCTTATGTTTTCTCGCACGGGAGAGTATGAGGTGCTCCCGCACCGTAGATTCTATGGTGATACGAGTTCACTGAGATCTAACGGCCCACAGTAGGAGGTTTGAATGTTTTTGCAATATACGGCTGATAGAGTTTGGGAAATGTGCAGAAAGTACAAGTACTACACATGTGCCATCTGATCACTGATCATACGACCTAGATGCTCATATCACCGTAGCGGGTAATTAAGCTACGGGGAGCAACTAATATGAGCACTGTGGAGCCGTTGGATCGAAGATGCAGCGACACACATGAGGCCTGAATGTTTTATTTGCAAAAAAACCTTTGGAGAGTTTGGAAATTGCACATAATTACAAAGACTACTCCCAAGCCATTGGATCTCACTTCCAACGGTGTAAAAACTCATATCACCATAGTATCTAAGTTGCGGTGTGGATGTGATATTCTATGCCGCTATCATTTTTGTTCGTAAACTTGCAAAATACGTGCAACTCATGCCGTTACTTGTCTAACCGCGCAAAGTGTTTGTTCAAAAATAAACCATCCTACACTGAAATATCGGAACAACACACGGGGGTCCCACTTGTCATTAATCAAATTAGGACCTAAAACTAACAAATCTAAAAGACGAGATTCGAGCTGGCAACCTGGACTGAAAAAACAAACGGTTGTTGGCTTTGTCCCATAACTTGATTTTATACAGTACTTGCATTGACTAGAGTAGAGGGAGTGCCTCGTCAACACGTGCATGACCATTGTCTCACTTACTGGTGGGTCCCAGGTCTGCGATCTCAATCTCTCTTCTCTCCATCATCTAACCTTTGCACGGGCACACACGAAGAGTGGCGCTAGCTTGCCGTGGTGTTATTACAACTAAAAAAAGCTTGGAAAATAGAAGAATCGCCTAGAACAAGAGACGTTGTGGCTGGTCGAGACAGAGCTAACCACATCTATTCTCCATGCCACGTTTGCATGATGAAGTTGTGTGGCTAGTGGGGTGTTTTCGACCGACTGGCTGGGTCCCGAGGTCGAACCATAGGTACTACGTCTGATATAGTATATTTTTACACGCACATTTTTCCTCCGTGCCGAGACATGGTGCACCGTACCGCGCGGTTTCGGGGTCCTCCCGGGTGGTGCACACATATATTCTTCCTTACGTGGGATGCCCTACCACGTGTTTTCTGGGTCCTCCTCGGTCGTAGCGCCGAAGCAAGTAAATGAGTCGTGAATCACGAAAGACCACCTTTCCCACCAAGTACATCAGTGAAGCACGGTGGCTAGCTAGTTGGGCTAGTTCGACCGATTAGCTAGGCCGCCGCCACATTTGTTTTTTCACCCCTTTTTCTATCTACTTGCCGGCAGGTAAATTTAAATATCCACCGCGGCGTTGCTCTGGTGTTTGGGTGCGGTAGGATTTTTATTTTTTTGATTGACGGGAGCAGGCGCGGCAGGATTTTTAATTTTTTGATTGACGGGAGCAGGCGCGGCAGCAATTAGTCACGATGACTCCACCTATAAAAACCCACTGCTCCCTGATGTGAGAAGTCGTCGACTGGTGTTTTACCATGGTGAAATCCAAAAGATTCCCCGTGTCAGTGGGAACGACACCTATGGGATCACAAGAATCCCTACTACGGTTGGCGGGGCGCGGGGTCGTGAGAAGAGCGGATCTAACAGGTAGCACACGGTTCGTTTATCCAGGTTCGGGCCGCGAGGATGCGTAAAACCCTACTCCTGCTTTGGTGGATTGTATATCTGTGTTCTTGAGCTAGCTATGGGGCGTGAGGAGCTCCAAAAAGCCGAATCCTTCCTCTGGTCGCCTCGGGCCTCCTTTTATAGAAAAAGGGGTTGCCACAGTGGCACATAGGAGGTGGAAAGGGTACAGTGATGCGAGGTTATCCCTCGCATTACATGAGAAGGCGCATTTAATGCGTCTTGCTTAGGTGTCCTTACTTTATCGGGGACGGGGGAGAAACCTGTCTCGTCCGTCGCCGCTCCTTCTTGTGTCGACACGCGCCCTGGCCAGCGACGCCTGAGATGCCATGTAGGTAGGCAGGCAGCTGAGGTGGCGCAGTGGTGGGTCTTCACGGAGATCTGCATGCCGCCACGCAGGTGCCTGCCCAGCTGGTTGGGTCGGCAGCTGCATGCATGCGGCGGTGGAGGTTTGGTCGGCATGGGCCTGATGGTGGCCCTGCGGGTGTCCTCGGTAAGGGCCTTGCCGGGGCCCCAGCAAGGGTCTTGCCGAGGTGCCTGCTGTCATCCCCGGCAAGGCGCTTGCCGGGGGCCTTGTGGTCTTCCTCGGCTGGGATCCCACCAAGGGTTATCGTCTCCTTAGTGCGTACCTGAACTTGAATGCCTTCACAAAGATCTGCATGTCGCCACGGGGATGTCTCCTGAATCCTTGCCCTTTGGGGGCAGTGGACTCAAGGGTGATTTGCTCCGTATGCGCGGGATGAGTCGCCGCGGCAAGGGTCTTGCCGGGCTGCTAGAACTGTCTCCCGGCAAGGATCTTGCCGGGGGAGTCCGCTTCGTCCCCTTTGCTCTTCGTGGTCTTGGCCTTGGCGTCGTAGTTCTCTTGAGCTTCAGTCTTACCCTGGCTCACCTCCCTTGCCTTGCTTGGTGTGGTGGTGCCCGTGGCTCAGACTGCCCGTGGACAGTTATAGGGGGTACAAAAAGTGTACCCCTCTTTTTGTACACCGACACCCCGCTCCCTCCGCCTTCCCGTAGATTGCATTGCCTTTCAGCTGTTTCGCCCGCTTTGCTTCCTCTCCCCATTGCTTCTACCTGGTGCCATGGCGGCGCAGCAGATCACGGAGTCCGAGGTGAGGCTCCTGACATAGGAGCTCCATGCCAAGGATGCAGAGCTCAGGGCCAAGGACGTGCAGCTCCGTGAGCTCAAGGAGGAGAGGAGTTCCATGCTCCTCTGTTATGTGCGGGAGTTCATGGAGATTCAAAAGCGGCAGGCGTCCACCACAAAGATGCTTGAGGCGTCGGCGGTGTTGCTGCAGAAAGCGGGAGATACGATAGGCTGTCAGGGGAGCCGGCTGGAGCGCGAGCGGGCCGATCGTGACGGGGTCCAGGATCGCCTCAGCCACTTGGTGAACCAAGTTGCCACGCACGTGTTGAAGCTGCACGATGCCTACCGTCATGCCAGCGCGACGATGCCAGCCTTCGGGCTAAACCCGTTCGACCACCCGGTCAACTTCAATGAGCTGCGGCTTCCTTACCTGGTCTCCTTCTTCACCTATATCTCCGAGGAGCTGAGCCGTCTCCGCGCGATGGTGGGGGCTAAGCTGGACAAGGAGGGGTTGCGGGCTGCCGTCGCTGTTGCCAGGCGAATCCTTTCAGGGCTCCGTCACTGGAATCCATTCGTGCCATTGGACGCCGTCTTTGACGAGCTGGCTCCCGTCGACCGGGAGCGGGCTCTGCGGGCGGTTGCACCCTGCATCACCAACGCCGTGCGCCTCGAGAAGCAGAGGGACTTCGGTGGTGTTTAGGCACCCTCTACATGGGCATGTCCATGTCTCGGTGCAACATGACCGTTGGATCAAACTCAGACGGTGCAAATCAGTCACTGTAGCACAAAGCATGTGGGTGTGTTTGGTTGCATTCTCATCTCAGTATAGTTGTTTCCTCTTTGTGTATTTTTGTCAACCTACTAGTGTGGACTCATGCACCCTTCATGCACTCTGCCAAACACCCAAAAGTGGGTCGAGAAGGGAACTTTTGCTCCCATCCCGTGCACCCTTCATACACCCTGCCTAACACTATTCGTGCTTCATATGGTTCATGTTTCGTGGAGTACTGTAGCACCATACTCTCCGTGTGCTGTGGACCTAGTTCTGTTAACATTGATCTCACCGTTCATTCTCGACCGGACAGTCGGAAAAGCGGTACTATGTTACATATAGGAGTAGTTGACATGCGCACAACATAATTTGTTATCGTCATATCTTAGTACACTAGCAACAAGATTGTGTAGTACTGACGTATGAACCACTGCACATGCCTAGTAGTAGGAGCACTGTGTATGTTCAAGTGGCTACCGTGTTTCGCACTCCTCCGTCGTAAGAGTGGAAACACTTGCTGTAATCATTTTTTTCTTCAGAAAAACAGTGGACACGCTCTACCATGCGGATCCTCCTCCAGCCATGCACTAAATTACTCACTTTCGCCGACATGTGGGACAGCCAGCACCTGGGTCCACCAGCCATGCACTAAATTACTCCGTAGTAGAGTGACGGTAGACTACCCCGATCGAACCACCGCAGTAATGCCCAATGAGCCGTCAAATCACAAAACCCCCTCCTTTCCAGCAGTAAGTTGGACGGACAAAGCAACCATCATTTCACTCTTCTCTCTCGGCTTCCTCTCTTGAAGAAAACCCCCACTCGCTTAGCTTCTCCCTCATCTCATTCCTCCTTTCACTCTTCTCTCTCAGCTTCCTCTCTTGGATGGATGCCAGAGCACCAGCCGACGTGATGTCTATGGCTCTGGCCAAAACCATCGAGGCTCATGGTACGAAGAAGCGCAAGCACCCCGCCGAGACTACCGCAGACAAGCTCAAAGCCATCGCCCTGTCCAAGCCCCCCTCTCCGGGATCCCTCATTAAGCAAGTCCAGGTAATTTCTCTTGTTGACGATCTTTTTCTTGATCTTGATCGTGTTTTTTCATCTAACACGCAGTACTAGTACTGGTAGTACAACTTTCTGGGTGATCTTGCATGTGATTTTAGTGTGCCGAATGACGGTTCTAAATTCCTCTTTTGACCAAAACATGCGAGAGGTTGACACTGATTTCTTATAGATTACTTTCAACTACTCCCTCTGTCCCGAATTTCTTGTCTTAGATTTGTCTAGATACGGACATATCTAATACTAAAATGTGACTTGATACATCCGTATCTAGACAAATCTAAGACAAGAATTTTGGGACGGAGGGAGTACTTTATGAACATCAATGCTACCTTTTAAGAGGGTATATTTGCCTCAGTAACTTGTGTTATGGATATTGCATGTAATCCCTCTGCTCTCATGCCTTTGAAGACATGTTCTAGTGTCTTTGTTCACTCATTTCTATGCTTATATGTAGTCATATATGGAGTATAATATCGAAAATCATCTTATATTTCTGAACGGAGGTAGTAATAAAATATGGTTTTTGTTTGAATTAGAACCAGGTCCACGGTGGAGATGAAGTTCTCAAAGTCATGTCGTGTGAACTGGAAGACCTGATGATGAGTTCTACTGATGAACTATCTAGCTGTTGTGTCATTGTCGCCACGTGTCCTGAACTAGTGTTTTCCTGTAGCATTGTTGTCAGGCATGTTCTCAAGGCTGTACTTGACCACAAAAATTTCCTGGCTGTGCCTTCGATTACGAATGGTGTGGTTCTTGTAAAGCTTCCCAACAAATCTGATGCGGCCTGTCTTCATCATCATGTTTATGAGTGGAAAGACCACTCTGTTAGGTTCTCCAAGGTTGACAAGATGGTGATGGTGCATGTAGACATCTCACACGAAGTCCATGACCTAGTCAGTTATGCGGGGTTCATCCCGTAGGTCGGTGGAAAGAAATAGTCTGCAGAGTTTAGTTAGTGCAACTTTGCTTGTCTGTAGTAAGCACTATTGTTCAGTACTTGATTTGTGTTTGTGAAACCTGTATTGTTTATTAGTACTGCCGCTTTTGGTGTGTGGTCAGTCCTAAGAACAGTCTATGTTAGTGTCTGTCCACTCAATTCAGTCTGTATATTTTGAAGTATCCAGATCATATTTTTTGTGAGGACGGTTTATCAATTATGGTTACACTCCAATATCTATATGCATTGCAAGGTTTATCGCACCCACCAGGATTTCCAGTCCCATGGATGTTCGGTCCATACGATTTGTCACGACCTTTGGACTGTCCTGCTTGTGGGAGTAGGCGGGCCCCCTGCATGCCACGCATAGTTGGACGATCAATCTTCTGTTTAGTACTTCAACATAGTGATTTCCTGGTAAGGATTCACTCGTGTCACATCATGTAAATCTTATTGCTTTACTGTCTAAATCTTATTGATTTAATGTCATGTTTTCTTTCTTTTCCTGCAATTTTACGATGCAGGTTTTGCCATGTGACATTCATCACAGAATAAACCGTTTGGTTTGCTCTACGATGGCTATTTTTGCAGGTTTCACTTCTTATGTCATGTCAGTAATGAAGGCACTGTCCATCACATATATTACTGGAAAAAATTGGATCAGTCTATTGTATGAGTACAAGATGAATACCTATGATGAACTGCAGTTTGGTTTAACAAAAACACCACAATTAGTCCTTCTCGCATTTAAAAGAAATGAAGAAAAAAACTGGATCACGGTCACGGATCCTAGTCAAGTTAGAAAGCTGATCATAGCAGACCAGACACGATCGCCGCTGTCTCGCACAGATCGAGCACCAACAGTTGCTCTAGCACTGACAACGGCAGTAGCTCAGTCTGATCCAGCTGAGGATTGGGCACCGACCGTGTTAGCAGATCAGTATAATCTACAGGAGGATCGGGCATCGACACCGGCACCTGCTCCGACACCGGCACTAGCTCAACAAGGAGCACCATCTCCGGCAGCAGCAACGGCTTCGGCACCTGCACCAACACTTGCACTTGCATCTGCTCCAGCCCGTGCAGTTGCACCGGCAACAGACTGGGCTGCAGTTCGCACTTCATATACCAAAGTCCTTACAAAAATCGACATGTCCACCTTCTTAGTAAGCATTGGCTGCTCAAGTGCTTCGTTCTTTTTTCTTTCCATGTTGTTTCAAATGATTCACTGTGTTGATCTAACTGTTTGGGTATGTCTTCTTATTTGCAAACAGAGAATTCCTAGAGCAACGAGGGAGTCGTTCAACAATCCGGGCGACCGCAGCCAAGTTTCTCTTACCATGCGCAGCCTTGGTGTGAATGAACCTGCTCAATATACCGTAAGTACAAAGGATGGTCGCATGATGATTGATGCTAAAGGATGGTGAAGGTTCAAATCTAAATCATATCTTGCGGTAGGGGATGATGTCAAAATCGAACTTTCTCGGCAAGGAGAGCTGGTCCAAATCAACTTTGAAATTCTTCAGTAGCATCACGCAACTGTCGAACTGATCTATCCTCCGAGAGATTTTGATGTAATAATCTGGCATGGTGAAACAAGTGTCCTGTGTGTATAAGTAGTACGACAATATTATTTATTACATGGTATATCGTTGATAGAATTGCAACTCTGGTTGCTGGTTAGGAACTGTCGTTCGATTTCATTCCAACAGCTGTCGTGCTTTATTCAATTTTGTGAAAAGCGCTGAGGTAGAACACATGGGCCCCCAAACATGCAGGGTCGGCCTGCGGCCTAAAGTCCAGAACCGTGAGCCTATCTGAGTATTATATTCTCAGCTGAACCCCCATAAAAAAAGCTGAACCCCCATAATGCCTGTGCGTTGTAGAGGGAGTATATTTCTCGGCAAGGTGAGCCTGTCATATAAAAGATTTGTATATTTCTTTACAGAGGGAGTATCTCTCTGTCAAAATATATATTTATGTGTAACTAGTTACTCCTGTCTTTCTACTTCCTTTCGCTGATATGTGGGGCAACCGGCAACGGGGTCCACGTGCCATATGCACAAATTAGAGTGCACAACTTCACGGTAGACACACCTCGGTCGTAGCACCACAGTAATGCCCAATGAGCCGTCAAATCACAACCCCCTTTCCAGCTTTAGCAGTAAGCTGGACGGACGAAGCGGCAATAGTTCACTGGGCCTGAATCCCCTTCCCCCTCGTCTGCTTGTTCAGAGAAAACCCCTTCTCGGTGATTGCATAGGGTTTTCTCATGGAGAACCAGGTACGAATTCTTCATCCATCCCTGATAAATCCAAGTCCCTTGGTCGCAGGTAATCCTAGGATGGCAGCCGCCGCCGTTGATGCATTTTTCTTCCTACTGAATCTAGTGTGTTTCATTTGCAGTGCCCAAAGTGTGAGTACCCTTCAGGTTTCTGCGCCCTCGACAAGACACCACACTTGTTCCTTCTCATCCTAACACAACATTTTGAAACACGCACAATATGTTCCTAGAATCCTATTTTCTATCCCGGAGGGTGGGGTTTTTTTTGAACATGCTGTGTTCTCATATTATTTTTCCTGCAGTGTATTATTTGCTCTGCCAGAACACATGTACTCAAGATGCTTGGCCTTGCCATAACTGAATACACTAGTTTAATGGTCACAGTGAAGAGAAGCCATGGATATAAGTTCCAAGTTGGTTTCATGAACCAAGAAGATCGCTGCTTTTTTTATGGCCGAACTTGGATAAACTTTCTCAAGTGTTACAAACTGAAAGTTGACGCATGAATGTTGATGGAAATAGCAGAACCTGGTCTCATCTTCACTGCGATCTTCCACCCCGACGTCATTCCAATTGTTCATCCATGTTAGTTTTGTATCTGGTTCTTGCTTGTTTTTTTGAATATTTACTGTGAGGCAAAGCCCCACAGCCCTTTATTAAAATCTGGTTCTTGCTTGTTGCCTCGATTACTTCTTAATCCACCTATTCTGTCTAACTAATCACAATTTAACTTTTGAAGTAGCAATGAATCTCTCACGAAGATGCTACTTCTAACTAATATTTTCTTATAATTGGTGGCACGTGTAGGTTTTTTTAGAGTTAAGCAGTCTACTCGTTTGTTACTCTGTAATAACTTGGCTATTAGTAATGGCACTGAAGTTGACTGGATCGACATCCACAAGTTCCTACACTTTATTGATCGTCTTGAGGTCCATGTGGGGCGTTCCAATGGTGGAAGGCCACGTGGGATATGTGTGCCACTCCTGCATTCGTTGAACAGGTCCAACTGTGTCGAGAAACTTATGGTACGAGCTGTTTTCTGTTATATATGTTGTTCATAAACTATTGCTTATACACATTTTTACAGCTGTGATCTTCTTGAAACAGAAACTGCCGAGTTCTATTGTTCCTATATAGATGCCTGACCATGGTCGGGTCAGACTTGCGCTTGGTCACAACATGATGTTTATGTCGACCTACTCAATTCCCCTTGGAGGTGAAAAGATACTTATTCATGGGTGGTCTCGAATAATGAAGGCCCGTCCATCTTGGAGAATAGGACAGAAGATTATGTTCATGCTTTTCCATGGCTCTAAAGCGAATATCCTGTTTATTGACCACATTGCGAGATGAAGCCGCTTTCAGAAGGTTGTGGATGCGCGGGGTGGCGCCTGGGCCTTGTCCTGGGGCTTGGCGGCCTCAGCCTTGGTTAACTATCAAAGTAGCACTGTTCGAGGCGTGCTTTGTACGGTCGAACCTGTATAAGTACTCATACTGCTTTCAGCTTTGGTTGTTAAGTGCCCCTTCTGGTTTCAGTTAAGGTTGTTATGTACTCCTGCTGCTTTTACAGTCTGTCGTGTTTCTTCAGTCCTGTCTTCCTCCAACCGCCAAAACCAAACCAGCGCCGGCGGGGCCGCCTGCTTCCACCTCCCACGGCTGGCTGTGCCTCAGCGCATGCATCACCGCCCCACCGTCTCCAAAATCGTTAACGCCGATGTCCTCCACGCACTTTGGTGCGCTCGCCGCGGCGCCACCCTCTCGCATTCTCAACATGGTCAACAAACAACAGGAATCAGTAGAAGTACGTGAAGAGGATGATAGTAGGGGCCCACCACGTCAGCGTATGGAAAAATAAAATGCTTCCTCCTAGTGTTTTCCTGACATCTGGGACCCATGACATTGTGAGCGTATATAGTCAATAGACAAGAGAACAACACATGATCGGCTGACACCTAGGACGTAGCTACTCGAGCAGTATTTTTTTGTTTGGTATTGTTCAGACGAAGTAGGGTTTGAACTGGGCTGTGGCCCGTCTAGCCCAGGCTTATATTTTATGTTCACCATGTGACCAGCCCAGCTATTTTTTCTTTGTGAAAATGAGCCCAGTTTATTTTTTCTGAAGAATACCCAATCCAGGCCTACTTATTTTTCAATGCCCTGATGGGCTGCAACTCTTTCAAGACGCCTGCAAATCTTGAAAGTAATATGAAACGGGTTGTAAATATAAAAACAGATGACAAATTGGCAATTACTTTATAATTTCTGAATTTTTTCACATTTTTAGATTCCTATTTCACTGGGCATTAACCTAATTTAAATATATCTTCAAAGCACTTTAAATCTGGCTCGGCATTTCGGTATTAAAAATAGTTTGGAAACCACAGAAATATGCGAAATTGGCCCCCCTGACTGCTGGGACCCACCAGCTACATCTTCGCACGGAAGGAAGTGCGTCCGAAAAAAAACAATTCGCCCCCTTGACTGCTGGGACCCACCAGCTACATCTTCGCACGCAAGGAAGTGCGTTCGGGCAAAAAAACAAAACAATTCCCCCCTGACTGCTGGGACCCAGCAGCTACATCTTCGCACGCAAGGAAGTGCGTCCAGGCAAAAAAAACAAAACGATTCGCCCCCCTGACTGCTGGGACCCACCAGCTACATCTTCGTAGGCAAGGAAGTGCCCGACAGTCGGGACGCACCTGGTCGAAGCATACGTAGCATTGTCATTCTGGTCGCAAACGTGTACGTACATATATACTGGTCGATATAGAGGCGCGCATGTGTCGTAGTAGAGGCGCGTACGTGTCGTAGTGGAGGCGCGCACGTAGCATGTAAACGTACGTACATCGGCCAGGGTGCAAGAAAGAAAATACGGCCACGTACGTACATACGGGCAGGGTCTCGAATGCCTACTCGCGCATACGTACGGCCAGGGCTCGTGTACATGGCTAGGTCGGAACGGAGAAACAGCGTTGTCGTCGTGTTCATGGGGAGGCAACGGAATGGTCGTGTTCATGGGGAGGCAACGGAATGCGTCGTGTTCATAGGGAGGCAACAGAATGCGTCGTGTTCATCGGGAGGCAACAGAATGCGTGGGAGCCAACCGGCTGGGTCAGAACGGAATGCATGGCCGTGTTCATCGGGAGGGCTTGGACGGAACATGCGATGGAAACGAGGCCTGGCGTACCGCAAAACGGAGGAAACGTCCTTGTGTTCGACCGGCCACGTTCGAAATGGGATCCTGTTCATCGGGAGGGGTCTGGCGTACCGCAAAATGGAGGAAACGGACCTCCTACGGTCGAACGGGGGTCCTGTTGATCGGGAGGGGTGTGGCGTATCGCAAAACGGAGGAAACGGACCTACTATGGTTGAAACGAGGGTCCTGTTGATCGGGAGGGGTGTGGCGTACCGCAAAACGGACCTCCTACGGTCGAAACGGGGGTCCTGTTCATCGGGGGGGGGGGGGGGGGGGGGGGGGGGGGTGGCGTACCGCAAAGTGGGACTCCACGGGATACTGTTCATCTCCACCGTCGACCTCCTCCAGGCCTACACGGGCTCCTGTTCATCCAGCCTCCACCGCGCGCTACTCCACCGGCTAGTGTTCAACCACCCCTCCACGGGCACCCCTCCACCGTCTACTGTTCGTCCAGCCCTACACACCACGGGGTCCTGTTCAACCACCCCTCCACCGTCTACTGTTCATCTAGCCCTCCACCACACCACGGGGTCCTGTTCATCCAGAGGCAACGCCACCGCTCACTGTTTTCACCCACCCCCCCCCCCCCCGCAACGCTCACTGTTCATCCCAGAGGCAGCATCGATCGACTTCAGTTAGCAGCAGTAGCGAAGGAATCGCTCGATCGGGTTCTTTTAACATCCATCGATCGATAGCCTGAGTTCAGTAACGCGTAGCCTGCAGTGCAATCGCTAGGGTTTAGTTAGAGCCCAACGCCTCACTCGGGTTCAGTTAGAGCCAACGCCTCGCACACACGCGTGTACGTGTACGAGAGAAACGCGCATCGCTCGGCCCCCGACCTCCCACCGTAACCGGGAACTCCCCAAAATTTTCCTCCCCCTCGCTTCTACCACGGTTTTTTCCGTCATGGACGGCCTAAAGAATGTCATGCAGCTGCGTCTCCAGCCCGCCCAGGATGAAAAGCCCATTTTCTGTCATGATTTTTTGTCACAGAAGTAGGAGCCCACCACATCTATGATGATACCGAGTTTTGTTACAATTATCGTCATAGAAGTGTCATATGTATGACAGAATTTTTTTTCGTTCGGCCCAAAATGTCACGGATGTGTCTTTCTTTGTAGTGAAAACAACAATTTGCACTAGGCCTTCGGTTAATAGGTTAGTCCCAAAAATAATATAAAAGTGCATAATAAAGCCCATTAAACATCCAAAGTAGATAATATAATAGCATGGAACAATCAAAAATTATAGATATGTTGGAGACGTATCAAGCATCCCCAAGCTTAATTCCTGCTCGCCCTCGAGTAGGTAAATAATAAAAACATAATTTTTGATGTGGAATGCTTCCTAACATAATTTTCAATGTATTTTTCTTTATTGTGGCATGAATATTCAGATCCGAAAGATTCAAGACAAAAGTTTAATATTGACATAAAAACAATAATACTTCAAGCATACTAACCAAGCAATTATGTATTCTCAAAATAACATGGCCAAAGAAAGCTATCCCTACAAAATCATATAGTCTGGCTATGCTCTATCTTCATCACACTAAGTATTTAAATCATGCACAATCCCGATGACAAGCAAAGCAATTGTTTCAAACTTTTGATATTCTCAAACTTTTTCAATCTTCACGCAATACATGAGCATGAGCCATGGATATAGCACTATAGGTGGATAGAATGGTGGTTGTGGAGAAGAAAAAATGGAGAAGATAGCCTCACATCAACTAGGCGTATCAACGGGCTATGGAGATGCCCATCAGTAGATATTAATGTGAGTGAGTAGGGATTGCCATGCAACGGATGCACTAGAGCTATAAATGTATGAAAGCTCAACAAAAGAAACTAATTGGGTGTGCATCCAACTTGCTTGCTCACGAAGACCTAGGGAAATTTGAGGAAGCCCATCTGAGGGAGTCCTGGATTAGGGGGTGTCCAGATAGCCGGACTATACCTTTGGCCGGACTCCTGGACTATGAAGATACAAGATTGAAGACTTCATCCCGTGTCCGGAAGGGACTTTCCTTGGCGTGGAAGGCAAGCTTGGCGATACGGATATGTAGATCTCCTACCATTGTAACCGACTCTGTGTAACCCTAGCCCTCCCCGGTGTCTATATAAACCGGAGGGTTTTAGTCCGTAGGACAGAACAACAATCATACCATAGGCTAGCTTCTAGGGTTTAGCCTCTCTGATCTCGTGGTAGATCTACTCTTGTACTACCCATATCATCAATATTAATCAAGCAGGACGTAGGGTTTTACCTCCATCAAGAGGGCCCGAACCTGGGTAAAACATCGTGTCCCCTGCCTCCTGTTACCATCCGCCTAGACGCACAGTTCGGGACCCCCTACCCGAGATCCGCCGGTTTTGACACCGACATTGGTGCTTTCATTGAGAGTTCCTCTGTGTCGTCACTTTTAGGCCCGATGGCTTCTCCGATCATCAACGACGATGCGATCCAGGGTGAGACTTTTCTCCCCGGACAGATCTTCGCATTTGGCGGCTTTGCACTGCGGGCCAATTCTCTTGGCCATCTGGAGCAGATCGAAAGCTACGCCCGTGGCTATCAGGTCAGATTTGGAAGTTTGAACTACACGGCCGACCTCCATGGAGACTTGATCTTCGACGGATTCGAGCCGCATCCGAGCGCACCACACTGTCACGATGGGCATGATCTAGCTCTGCCGCCGAACAGTGCCCTGGAGGCCGCACCTACATCAGCTCCGACCCTTAATTCGGAGCCAGCTGCGCCAATCGAGGATGGGTGGTTGGACACCGCCTCGGGGGCTGCAATCTCTACGGCGATCGAGCCGAACACCAGCCCTATTCTCTGCGAAGCTCGTGACTCCAAGGAGCCGGACTCCTCTCCAGACTCCGAGCTCTCCGCGCCCTACCAATCGAACCCGACTAGGCGCCGATCATGGAGTTCACCGCCGCTGACATCTTTCAGCACTCGCCCTTCGGCGACATTCTGAATTCACTCAGGTCTCTCTCTTTGTCAGGAGAGTCCTGGCCGGACTATGACCGGCAGGCTTGGGATGCGGACGACGAAGAAATTCGATGCCCACCCACCACCCACTTCGTAGCCACCACCGATAATTTAAATGACGTGCTCGACTTCGACTCCGAAGACATCGACGGTAGATGCAGGAGATGAACATGAACCAACGCCTATAAGGCACTAGACAGCCACCTCATCTCATGATGTATACATGGTGGACACACCCAAAGGAAGCGACGATGAGGAACACAGGGATGCAACGAGGGATCGTTCACTCGAAAAGCAATCAAAGTGGCGACGTAAGCACCGCTCCAAGCCCCGCCTCGACAGAGACAGCAGCCATATAGACCCAGCCATAGAGCAGGACGAGCCGGCGGACGACAAACATGCCTTCGAGAAACCGTTCGAACATGTCAACTTGGATAAACAAACCGAACACCCTGTCCCCAGCGAAAACAACAGTCTAGAGGACCTTACGCCGGATAGGCTCATGGAGCAGAAGAACCTCCGCAAGAGGCTTGTCGCCACCGCGCGTAGCCTGAAAAAGCAGAAGCGGGAGCTCAAAACTGTGGAAGATGCACTCAGAAACAGATGGAGCAAAGTATGCAACACCGCAGACAAATATGGCGGCAGTCACCGCACAAAAAGCTATCCAAAGCGAAAGCTACTGCCTGAATTCGACAAGGAGGCCTTAGAGCCCCTGTAGTTAAAAAATAGGAAAGCCACCCGGTCGGATAGACGACCGCATGGCCAGCATGGAGCGGCGAGCGACGCCGCACACAAGCCGGCATGCGATCCACCAAAGGATCCGCATCAAAAAGATGGTCCAGCCAGATCTATCTACGGGCCAAGAAAGCAAGCTCTAGTAAGCAATGCAACACAACAAATATTCGAACATCACGGCACACCCAAATACAGGGGTGCCGCACACCCCCTATGTTTCACCGATGAGGTGCTGGACCATGAATTTCTAGCGGGATTCAAGCCCGTAAACATAGAGGCGTACGATGGAACAACAGACCCTGGGGTCTGGATCGAGGATTATATCCTCCACATACACATGGCCAGAGGAGATAACCTCCACGCCATAAAATACTTACCCCTCAAGCTTAAAGGGCCAGCCCGGCATTGGCTTAAAAGCCTTCCAGAAAACACCATTGGAAGTTGGGAAGAGCTTGAGGATGCTTTCTGGGCAAATTTTCAAGGGACCTATGTCCGCCCTCCAGATGCAGACAATCTCAGTCACATAAATTAATAGCCCGGAGAGTCAGCCCGGAAATTCTGGAACAGATTTCTTACTAAAAAGAATCAGATAGTCGACTGTCCGGACGCTGAAGCCCTAGCAGCTTTTAAGCATAACGTTCGAGATGAATGGCTCGCCAGACACCTCGGCCAAGAAAAGCCAAGAACAATGGCTGCATTAACAAGCCTCATGACCCGCTTTTGCGTAGGAGAGGACAGCTGGTTGGCAAGATGTAGCACCACGACCCAAGTACATCTGAAGTTAGGGATGGAAACGGAAAACCCCGACGCAGCAAGGACCAATGTCGGAATAAGGGAAACAGCCCAAAGAGCACGGTGGTCAACACCGGATTCAAAAGCTCATGGCAGAATCAGAGAAAGCCGCCCCTCAAGGATAACAGGGACGAGCTATCCAACTTAAACAAAATCTTGGGCACGATATGTCAAATAAACAGTACTCCCGGGAAGCCTGCGAACCATACCCACAGAGATTGTTGGTTTTTCAAGCAATCCGGCAAACTCAACGCCGAACATAAGGGGCTCGACGCACCAAGTGAGGACGACGACGAACCCCACAAGCAGAGCACCAGGAAACAAAAGGATTTCCCACAAGAAGTCAAAACAGCAAAATTACTTCACGTGACGAACAGAATGGCGCCAACAGAGATACGCGCCATACAGCCTATCCCAAAGGAGTCTCGCCAATGGTTGTTAAAACCAATCACCTTCGACCATCAGGATTACTCTAGAAGTATCCGGAACGTAGGCTGGACTGCCTTGGTATTAGATCCAATAATCGGCGGACTCCACTTTACAAATGTCCTGATGGACGGCGGCAGTGGTCTAAACCTGTTATACTAGGACACAATCCGCAACATGGGGATAGACCCAACAAAAGTTTGCCATAGCAAAACCTCCTTTCAAGGGGTAATGCCAGGCCCGGATGCCCGTTGCATGGGTTCTCTCCGGCTAGAAGTTATGTTCGGCTCCCCCGATAACTTCCGCCACGAACAGCTAACTTTCCACATCGCCCCATTCTCAAGTAGCTATCAAGCACTGCTGGGACGCGAAGCTTTCGCCCGCTTTAACGCAATACCGCATTATGCATCTCTTACGCTTAAGATGCCCGGTCCACGAGGCATCATCTCATTAAAGGGAAAACATTGAATGTTCCTCCCGCGCGAAAGACAGTGCGGCTGCCTTGACAGCCCCACAATAAAGCGGCTTCACCAGCCAAAGCACCTAAACAGGTTGTCAAGACCACGGACACAGCTAGACGAGTCCGGCATAAACATACAATTGATAAAGGCTTAATAGCCGTATACCCCTGTACTAGGGGCTCCGCGCATATAAAACAAGAGATAATAAAGCTCAAATTTATCCATTTCGATTTATCTTCGTTTATTTAGTATAACTCATGTTCGGCACGATCTTTCCTAAACTAAGTTCCTCTCTTTTACAGATGAACACCGTGCTACGCCCGTCCAGGATACGGCACAACGGAGACACAGGCGAAGACATGCAGCAGGGACCCGTTCCAAGGATTCTTTTCAGATTAAGACCCTATGTAAACCTTTTTTTACTGTCTCTTGTTGATACACATCCCCTGGTTTCTTGGTATAACCAAGGAGGAGGCTGGCGTTTTGGCATGTGGCCACGTCAGAGTTTCGCGCGTACCTGGACACTAGGGGCTTATTACTAAGGGCGTTATCCCGCCCGCCCTCATAAAGACCGAATACCTTAGGGAGTGTTCGGCGTCACGAGTTTGGCCTTATATGCATCAGCTCCGAATCATGTCTTTGGTCAAATGTTGGGTTTTCCCGGCTCCTGTGTTTTGCTACCTTACGTTCCGCTCTATCGGCTAAGGCGGTACCAGGAGAACTACTGTGATTGTGCCCCGGTTCGGCCAGGTGAGCACCTCAGTAGAGAAAGCCGAAAACTGACTGTCATGATATAGCGTGAGACTGGTCAACCACTCGATGACTTACCAGAATCTTTAGGATTCCTCCGCATTAACGAAGGGCCGCTTCCCGGCCAGGCAAATACGCGCCCTGAGTTCGGGCGGCCGTAGGCGCCACCAGGGGCTATATAAGTAGCCTCACTGTCAAACTCCTATGGCTAAGTGAAAGTGATAAAGCATCATAGTCCGATTACATAGTTCGCTACGCTATCACCTCCTTTGTAGGACCAAGACATTGGATCAAGTGTGAAAATGTGCCTTCTGCGAACACCCCCGCATTATGTGCGTGGGGGCTAAAGCCGACGACTACCATCTTTCAAATTATATATACATATATGTTAAATGGCCGCACAGGAGGTATTATAATACTTGCAGGCACAAGTATAAAAAGCTTCTACAATTTATCAAAATATTGTTCTACAATAACATATGCTATTCGAATATAGTATCCTTCGAGCATTGCGTCTCTATTAAACGAGCGCCTTGCAGAACTTCCTGAAAATAGTGCTCGGCAGGTACTCGGCTTCCATCCGAGTCTGGGGATGCAACAGCGGTGGCCTCCATTTCCGCCCAGTATGTCTTGACACGGGCAAGAGCCATCCATGCACCCTCTATGCACGCTGACCTGTTCATCGCATTGATATGCGGCGCCGCACCAAGGAACTGCTGCACCAAGTTGAAATAACTTTTCGGCTCTGGCCTCTCTTGCCTCAGATGACTCATGACATACTTCATGGCGAGTCCGGACAACCTATTTAGCTCGGCCCATTCGGCCAAACGATCGGCCAATGACAGTGGACGCTCCGGATTGTGGAACTGCGACCAAAAGAGCTTTTCCACTTCGCGATCTTCTTGATCTCGGAAGTGTTCGGCCGCATCTGCGGCACTTGCTGCCAAATTCAGATAGGTGTCCGCCGTACTCCACATCCGGTCTAATGGAGCATGTTTAGGATCACAGAACTTCCTCTGCAGCATAAAGGGCTTTCCAGCCGTGATCTATCTGGCCTGACGCAGCTCCTCCTTCATAGCTCTCATCGCAGAGCGAGCATCCTTGGCATCGGCAACGGCCTTCGCCAGGTCCGTCTATTCCGCCCGATCTTCTTTTTCAAGAAGCTTGCAATGGTCTGCAGCGTTCTTCAGCTTCACGGCCATCTCGGCCATTTCCTTCTTGCTTCGGCAGTGAGAAGCCTATTCGGCTTTCAGCTCTTCAATTGCCTTTCCGGCAGCCGCATCACTTTTCCTGGCTTGCTCCTCGGCTCGGGCAAGTTCCGCCCGAAGATTCTCCATGGCAGCAGCACCATCTGCATCAAGCGCACACATTGTAAGATACTGGCATAAAGCTCCTCTTACCAGGTGCCGCCGGAGGAATTACATACCTTGTTCCTTGTCAAGCCGCTCGTTGACAAGCGCGATGTCGGCATCTGCCACGTCAAGTTGCCGCTCTAGCTCGGCAAATTCATCAGTCCGGCTTGCCACCGGACACTTCGCCACCTACGTATGAAGGCGGCATGTTAGACCTAGGATTATGATCCTCTGCGCGCCATCACTTTGGACAACGCACAGAGTCTCAGGGGCTACTATCTACACAGGGCGCATCTTATTTATGCGCAACTGTCCAAAAAGGGTACATTATTTCGCGTACCTCAAAACCTGTCAGTAAACTCCCGACGGCCTCGTGCAATCCGCTCTCTGCGGATGAAATCCTCTCAATCACTATACCCATCAATGCACAGAGCTCCTCTGAGATAGACGCTCGCCCTAGCAGATCCTTCAGCTCCTCTGACCACGCACCAGACGGTGCCGGACTCGTCCGATCGCCCTTTTCGAAGGCCGGACAAGGAGGGCTTTGGGGGGCCATATGACTACCTTCCAGCCCTGCCGGATTCGGAGAAACCCTCCGTGATGATACCTCAGGATCGCCCGCCTCGCAAAGCGGTACGGCAGGGGGAGGCACTCCGCTCTCCATCATCTCTGGAAGAAGATCCCCCGAAGACGAGCTCTGCTGAGAAGGGCTAAGGTTCGAGCTACAAGGTAAATTTCGATTACTCTTCTCAGATATAACACAAGGATTTCTCTCATTTCTTAAAAAAACTCCTCTCTACTTAAGGGTCGGTGGAGGGCTGATCCCCTTGAGGGCATAATTCGGCCGAAGTATCTCCTGGCGCAGGACCCTCTGACGAAGATTTCTTCCCCCGCTTTGAGGCCATGGTCCCCGGGTCGTCAGAGGTAGTCCTCTTCTTCCCCTGAGGAGAGGAATTTTCGATTCCTTCCTTCCGGACAACCTTCTTCGAGGAGGCTATAGCTTCCTTGTCCCCTCCCTCGCTTTCCTCCGAAGGCACAAGCTCCAACATCCTGACTAGCACGGGATCCGGCGTGGTCTCGGGGAGGGGGGCTGGACACCTGATTAGCTTTGCTTTCGCTATCCACTCCTGTTTAAAGGAAAACTCTTTTAGGGGCAATTTTATGATAAATATACGGATAGCGAGTCCGGGCACAAGGCTACTTACTTGAGTATCCGGACGATTGCAGCTCAGACCTGCGTCCTCCGTAGAATCCGGACACACTACTTGTGGTCCGAAGAACAATTTGTAGATCTCCACAGGTGTCATGCCAAGAAAATGTTGGAGAACTCGTGGTCCCTCCGGGTTGAACTCCCACAGGCGAAGGGGGCGACGTTTGCAGGGCAGAACTCGGCGAATTAACATAACCTGCATCACCACGACCAGAATGATGTCTCTTTCTAGGAGATCTCGGATGCGGCCCTGCAACAGGGGCACGTCCTTCACCAACCCCCAGTCCAGCCCCTTATTGACCCATGACACCGGTCGTGGCGGGGCCCCAGCGGAAAGCAGGCAGCGCCACCCACTTGGTGCTCCTGGGAGCTGTGATGTAAAACCACTCTTGTTTCCATAAGCTGGACTCCTCTTGAAAAGAGCCCTCTGGCCATGGAGCACCAGCATTCTTGCTTATAAAAGCACCTCCGCACTCCGCGTGCCGTCCCTCGATCATCTTCGGCTCTACTTTAAAGGTCTTGAGCCATAGTCCGAAGTGAGGAGTAATACGGAGGAAGGCTTCACAGACGACGATGAATGAGGAAATATGGAGGATGGACTCCGGAGCTAAGTCGTGAAATTACAGCCCATAATAAAACATGAGCCCTCATGAAGGGATCCGTCGGGAAGCCTAGCCCCCGAAGGAAGTGAGACATGAAAACCACACTCTCACCAGGCTTGGGAGTGGGAATGACCTGCCCTTGAGCAGGCTGCCTATGCCAGATTTCTCCGGTCAAGAACCTGGCCTCTCTCAACTTCAGCACATCCTCCTCCGTGACGGAGGAGGGCATCCATCAGCCTCGAACGTCGGAACCGGACATTGTCGAAGGTCCGAAGTGCCTGAAATCTAGAGCCTTGGGTGTTGGAACTCAAGGCGAAGGGCGGACTCATTTGAGATTGAAAGAAAGGAGTAGGGCCTTGGTCTCTTTATAAGAGGTTGAATACCAAGGGCCTCCCCATGACCATTTGGGACTCGCCTTTGATCGAGAAAACATACCAACGGGTATGGTTGGGTTACCCACGCCCATATTGATGAGAATCCCGGAATAAGGGGACACGATCTTTGCTTTAACAAGACGTGCCAAGGAAACTGCCTCGCTAAATGCGCTGAGGTGGGACAGTAAAACGATTCGGATAAAGACTTGGCCGTGGTGTGATGTCACGCTACGGAATACGTCAGCAGATTAGATTTGTGTAAATATTATTCTCTCTATGGCAATATGTGGAAACTTATTTTGCAGAGCCGGAAACTACCTTTGTGTTCAAAATCTTCTATGAAGTACTTGGAGGAGGAACCCGCCTTGCAATGCCAAAGACAATCTGCGCGCCGGACTCGTCGTCATTGAAGCCTGGTTCAGGGCTACTGAGGGAGTCCTGGATTAGGGGGTGTCCGGATAGCCAGACTATACCTTCGGCCGGACTCCTGGACTATGAAGATACAAGATTGAAGACTTCGTCCCATGTCTAGAAGGGACTTTCCTTGGTGTGGAAGGCAAGCTTGGCGATACGGATATGTAGATCTCCTACCATTGTAACCGACTCTGTGTAACCCTAGCCCTCCCCGGTGTCTATATAAACTGGAGGGTTTTAGTCCGTAGGACAGAACAACAATCATACCATAGGCTAGCTTCTAGGGTTTAGCCTCTCTGATCTCGTGGTAGATCTACTCTTGTACTACCCATATCATCAATATTAATCAAGCAGGACGTAGGGTTTTACCTCCATCAAGAGGGCCCGAACCTGGGTAAAACATCGTGTCCCCTGCCTCCTGTTACCATCCGCCTAGACGCACAGTTCGGGACCCCCTACCCGAGATCCGCCGGTTTTGACACCGACACCATCATTGGAATATAAAAGCCAAGTTCTATAATGAAAAATTCCCACTAGTGTATGAAAGTGACAACATAAGAGACTCTCTATCTTGAAGATCATGGTACTAGTTTGAAGCACAAGTGTGGAAAAAGGATAGTAGCATTGCCTCTTCTCTCTTTTTCTCTCATTTTTTTATTTGGGCCTTTTTATGGCCTCTTTTTTTTATCTTTATTTTTCGTCCGGAGTCTCATCCCGGCTTGTGGGGGAATCACAGTCTCCATCATCCTTTCCTCACTGGGACAATGCTCTAATAATGATTATCATCACACTTTTATTTACTTACAACTCAATAATTACAACTTGATACTTAGAACAAAATATGACTCTATGTGAATGCCTCCGGCGGTGTACCGGGATGTGCAATGAATCAAGAGTGACATGTATGAAAAATTATGAATGCTGGCTTTGCCACAACTACATGATCATGCAAATCAATATGACAATGATGGAGCGTGTCATAATAAATGAAATGGTGGAAAGTTGCATGGCAATATATCTCCGAATGGCTATGGAAATGCCATAATAGGTAGGTATGGTGGCTGTTTTGAGGAAGGTAAATGGTGGGTTTATGGTACCGGAGAAATTTGTGTGGTACTAGAGAGGCTAGCAAAGGTGGAAGGATGAGAGTGCGTATAATCCATGGGCTTAACATTAGTCATAAAGAACTCACATACTTATTGCAAAAATCTATTAGTTATCGAAATGAAGTATTACGCGCATGTTCCTAGGGGGATAGATTGGTAGGAAAAGACCATCGCTCGTCCCCGACTGGCACTCATAAGGAAGACAATCAATAAATAAATCATGCTCCAACTTCATCACATAACAGTTGACCATACATGCATGCTACGGGAATCACAAACTTCAACACAAGTATTTCTCAAATTCACAACTACTCAACTAGCATGACTCTAATATCACCATCTCCATATCTCAAAATAATTATCAACTATCAAACTTCTCATAGTATTCAGTGCACTTCTATGAAAGTTTTTATATTAGAGAAAATTTCCATATTGTTCTAAAGGAATATCAAAATAATATAAGTGAAGCATGAGAGATCAATTATTTCTATAAAATAAAACCACCGCCGTGCTCTAAAAGATATAAGTGAAGCACTAGAGCAAAAACTATATAGCTCAAAAGATATAAGTGAAGCACATAGAGTATTCTAATAAATTCCAATTCATGTGTGTCTCTCCCAAAAGGTGTGTACAGAAAGGATGATTGTGGTAAACTAAAAAGAAAAGACTCAAATCATACAAGACGCTCCAAGCAAAACACATATCATGTGGTGAATAAAAATATAGCCTCAAGTAAAGTTACAAATAGACGAAGACGAAAGAGGGGATGCCCCGGAAGGCATCCCCAAGCTTATGCTATTGGTTGTCCTTGAATTTTACCTTGGGGTGCCTTGGGAATCCCCAAGATTAGGCTCTTGCCACTGCTTGTTCCAAAATGCATCAAATCTTTACCCAAAAACTTGAAAACTTCACAACACAAAACTCAACAGAAAATCTCATGAGCTCCATTAGTATAAGAAAACAAACCACCACTTTAAGGTACTGTAATGAACTCGTTCTTTATTTATATTGGTGTTAAACCTACTGTATTCCAACTTCTCTATGGTTCATACCCCCCGATACTAGCCATAGATTCATCAAAATAAGCAAACAACACACGAAAAAAATAATCTGTCAAAAACAGAATAGTCTGTAGCAATATGTAGGTTTCGAATACTTATGTAACTCCAAAAATCCTGAGAAATTAGGACATCCTAAATAATTTGTATATTGATCTACTGCAGTTGGAATTGGTATTTATCGCTCTCTGGTAAAAAATGAAAATTATTCTCGTGAGCGCATACTTTCTTTATTTTGAGCAAGACCAAACAACAATCACCCAAGAAGATCATAAAGGCATTACTGGGCACAAACACTAATTAAAACATAAAAAACACAATCATAATAGAGGATAGATGATTTATTTATTACTAAACAGGAACAAAAAGCAAGGAACAAAAATAAAATTGGGTTGCCTCCCAACAAGCGCTATCGTTTAACGCCCCTAGCTAGGCATAAAAACAAGAATAGATCTAGGTATTGCCATGATAATGATAAGGCAAATCGCGAAAACTCATCTCATACTCCCTATGTTCAGCAGCAAGTTTTCTTTGTGGCAAGAAAAATTAATAAAAGGGCTAAATTTAATGGGACAAAAGTCCCCAAGATCAAGCTCGGGAGGTATTGGTTCCTCCTTTGGCCCCTCATATTGCACAACCAATTCATCATTATAAGCATTCTTTTGGCAAAAAGTCATGAGCCTCTATTCAAGGGGAAAACCTAACCCATTGTCTAGATAGAAAAATTGTCATTAAGTTCAGAAATCCCGTCAACTAGAACATCAGTAGGAACCTTTTTTATAAGGTTTTCATTAAAAGCAACATGATCTAAAGATCGTAAGCGCATCATGTCTTCTTGATAAAAAAGGATTGCTTCTATGGGAGGACTGCCAGCATCCACCCTATAATGTGCAAAAATTTGATTGGCATCTTTTATTATAAATCTGAACTCATGAGCTAAAAAGATGGTAGCTGCTCGCTTAACAGAAGAATGCTCAATATTAGAAAATTCTAGAAAAATCCTTTGTATGCAAGGATACATGTGGATAAATTTTCTTTCAAGTTCAACCACGAGCAAAGATATAGCATCCGTAAGACTACTAGTTTTATGAAGAATAGACTCGCTCATAGTGGGCAAAGCACCGGCGCAAGTAAAGAAATCTTGAATAACTCCTTTTCCAATAATATTACCACTACCAATCCGAAACTTTTTAGTATGTAAAATAGTAGGTTCTTAATGAGGATAATCAAAAGCATCAATGTTTCCCCCATCATTACTACTATCCTTTTCAATGATAACCTCCCCAGTTTCAGACATGATGGCAACAAAATGTACTAAGAACGAACACAGAAAAGGCAAGCGGAAAGAAGCGAACGGAAAAGGGGGAATAAAACGGCAAAGGTGAAGCGGGGGAGAGGAAAACGAGAGACAAATGGCAAATAATGTAATGCGAGGGATAAGAGTTTGTGATGGGTACTTGGTATGCCTTGACTTGGCGTAGATCTCCCCAGCAACGGTGCCATAAATCCTTCTTGCTACCTCTTGAGCATGCGTTGCTTTTCCCTTGAAAAGGAAAGGGTGATGCAGCAAAGTAGCGTAAGTATTTCCCTCAGTTTTTGAGAACCAAGGTATCAATCCAGTAGGAGACTACACGCAGGTCACCTAGTACCTGCACAAACGAATAAGAACCTTGCAATCAACATGATAAAGGGCTTGTCAATCCCTTCACAGCCACTTGCAAAAGTGAGATCTGATAAAGATAATAAGATAAATATTTTTTTGTATTTTTGTTGTACAGATTGGAAAGTAGCGATTGCAAAATAAACGGCGACAGAAATTGGCAAGTTGATGGGAAACTAATATGATGTAAAATAGACCCCGGGGCCATAGGTTTCACTAGTGGCTTCTCTCAAGATAGCAAATATTACAGTGGGTGAACAAATTACTGCCGAGCAATTGATAGAAAAGCGCACAGTTATGAGAATATCTAGGCATGATCATAAACATAGGCATCACGTCCGTGTCAAGTAGACCAAAACGATTCTGCATCTACTACTATTACTCCCCACATCGACCGCTATCCAGCATGCATCTAGAGTATTAAGTTCATAAGAACAGAGTAACGCATTAGGCAAGATGACAAGATGTAGAGGGATAAACTCAAGCAATATGTTATAAACCCCATCTTTTTATCCTCGATGGCAACAATACAATAGGTGTCGGTTCCCTTTCTGTCACTAGGATCGAGCATCGCAAGATTGAACCCAAAGCTAAGCACTTCTCCCATTGCAAGAAAGATCAATCTAGTAGGCCAAACCAAACTGATAATTCGAAGAGACTTGCAAAGATATAAAATCATGCATATGAGAATTCAGAGAAGAATCAAATATTGTTCATAGATAATCTTGATCATAAACCCGCAATTCATCGAATCTCGGCAAACACACCACAAAAAGTATTACATCAAATAGATCTCCAAGAACATCGAGGAGAACTTTGTATTGAGAACCAAAGAGAGAGATGTGACGCCCCCAATTCAATCGTACACTAATCATACACGCAAACGTGTACGATCAAGATCAGGGACTCACGGGAAGATACCACAACACAACTCTACAAGTAAAAATAAGTCATACAAGCATCATATTACAAGCCAGGGGCCTCGAGGGCTCGAATACAAGAGCTCGATCATAGACGAGTCAGCGGAAGCAACAATATCTGAGTACAGACATAAGTTAAACAAGTTTGCCTTAAGAAGGCTAGCACAAACTGGGATACAGATCGAAAGAGGCGCAGGCCTCCTGGCTAGGATCCTCCTAAGCTACTCCTGGTCGTCGTCAGCGGGCTGCACGTAGTATTAGGCACCTCCCGAGTAGTAGTAGTCGTCATCGACATTGGCGTCTGTCTCCTGGACTCCATCGAATGGTCGCAGCAATCGGGTATAGCGAAGGGGAAAAGGGGGGAGAAAAGCAACCGTGTGTACTCATCCAAAGTACACGCAAGCAAGGAGCTACACTACATATGTATGCATTGGTATCAAATGGAATAAGGGTATCATATGTGGACTGAACTGCAGAATGCCAGAATAAGGGGGGATAGCTAATCCTTTCGAAGACTACGCTTCTGGTAACCTCCATCTTCCAGCAGGAGAAGATAGTAGATGGTAAGTTCACCAAGTAGCATCGTGTAGCATAATCCTAACCGATGATCCTCCCCTCATCGCCCTGTGATAGAGTGATCACCGATTGTATCTGGCACTTGGAAGGGTGTGTTTTATTAAGTATCAGGTTCTAGTTGTCATAAGGTCAAGGTACAACTCCAAGTCATCCTGTTACCGAAGATCATGGCTATTCGAATAGATTAACTTCCCTGCAGGGGTGCACCACATTTCCCAACACGCTCGATCCCCTTTGTCCAGACACAGTTTTCTGGGTCATGCCCGACCTCGGAAGATCAACACGTCGCAGCCCCACCTAGGCACAACAGAGAGGTCAGCACCCCGGTCTAAATCCTATGGTGCAGGGGTCTGGGCCCATCGCCTATTGCACACCTGCATGTTGCGAGGGCGGCCGGAGAGCAGACCTAGCAACCTCCATTACAAAGGGAGTTGCGTTACGCGGTCCAACCCGGCGCGCGCCGCTTAGTCGCTGACGTCATGAAGGCTTCGGCTGATACCACGACATCGAGTGCCCATAACTGTCCTCGCATAGATGGTTAGTGCATATAGGCTAGTGGCCAGACTCAGATCAAATACCAAGATCTCGTTAAACGTGTTATCTTGAAATAACCGTGAACGCCGGCCAGGGCCAGGCCCACCTCTCTCCTAGGTGGTCTCAACCTGCCCTGTCGCTTCACCACAAAGATCCACAGAGAGGGCCGTTGGGACAAAGGTCCTTTCAGCCCCCAATCCGTGAATCACTCGCGGGTGCTCCACGAGCCAACCCGACTTTAGTCACCACATGTATCATGTATAAAGTATATAGTATATACCCGTGATCACCTCCCGAGTGATCACGACCCAATAGTATAGCATGGCAGACAGACAAGTAGGTAGGGCCACTGATGATAAACTAGCATCCTACACTAAGCATTAGGATTGTAGGTAAAGGTAACAACAGTAGTAGCAAGGACAGGCTATGCATCAGGATAGGATTAACAGAAAGCGGTAACATGCTACACTACTCTAATGCAAGCAGTATAGAGAAGAGTAGGCGATATCTGGTGATCAAGGGGGGGGCTTGCCTGGTTGCTCTGGTAAGAGAGAGGGGTCGTCTTCGATGTAGTCGAACACACGGACATCGGCAGCGGTGTCGGAGTCTACCGGAAAGAAGTAACGAAGGGGGAACACAATAAATAATAGAGGAATCAAATGTAACACAAAGCAAGGCACAACAATACATTGTGCTAGGGGTACCTAACGCGGGGATAGGTGATACCGGCGAAGGGGGGAAACATCCGGGAAAATATTTCCGGTGTTTCGTGTTTATGGACAGATGGACCGAAGGGGGAAGTTTTGTGTTTGCTATGCTAGGGATGTGTGGCGGACGAACGGGCTGGGTATCCGGATTTGTCTCGTTGTTCTAAGCAACTTTCATGTACAAAGTTTTTCCATCCGAGCTACGGTTTATTTTATATTAATTTTAAAAGATTTGATTTAATTTTAGCATTTATTTAATTATTTTAATTCAACATTATCCAGAACAGTGCTTGTTGACGTCATCATGACGTCAGCAGTCAACAGAGGTGTTGATTGGTCAAACTGACGTGTGGGTCCAGTGGGACCCACCTGTCATTCACTATTTAGGCTAATTAGGGTTTAGCTAACTAATTAGTGTTTAATTAAACTAACAAGTTAATTAGATTAATTAATTAGGATTAATTAATTAATTATAATTTTTACTAATTTATTTTTATTTTTATTTTCATTTTTCTTAAAATGTTCTGGGGCTGGGCTCCATGTGTCTGTGGCCCAGAAGGGCTAACGGGCATGCGGTTAGCGGGCGTAGAGGGACGGGCGCCCGCTTGGAGGCCCGAGGCCAACAAGGGGGCTGCCGGCCACGGCGGCAGCCAGAGTAGTGCGGCGCGACATCGGCGCGAGCTCGGACTAGAGCGGGGCGAGGGGAGAGGAGGCGTGCAAGCGTGTAGGCGGCAGCACTGGCGGAGGTGGGATGGAGCAGGAGCAGCGATGGAGAGCGGCAGGCGTCGCGTGATGCGGTTGAGGGGTGCAACCGGCGTGAGCGGCAGGTGGCTCCGGCGTCTTGCGGCCGGTCGGAGCAAGGGCGCGGCTGGGCGAGCCAGCACGGGCGAGGGGAGCAGGCGGGTGAGGCAGGGGCGGTGGCACGGTGGTGGTCGCGAGGAGCGGTGGCGGCGCAGGGGCGGGTGGGGAGTGAAGCAGGGGCGGCGAGCGGGGCGGATGCGAGCCAGGGGGAGCGATGACGCGGCAGGCGCGGTTGTGGCGCATGCGGTGCATGCCACGACGGGGGAAGGACACAACGGCGACGGCGCGCAACAATAGCCGCAGAAGCAGAGAAGAAGGAGCGAGGCCGGAGCCCCGGGGCTCACCCTCGGTGCAGGGTCGAGGGGCGGCGTGGCTCGGGGTGCCTTTGTGGAGGAGGACGGGGATGAGCGACGTGGTGGTGGCGATGGGCGTAGTGGTCCTCGGGCGACGACGGTGTCCAACAGCGGCGTCGGGGAGGACGGCGCGGTGTTGGAGGGGGAGGAAGGAGACCGGGGCGCGGGGCCGGGTGCCTCCGATCCTGATCTGGATCGGGGAGGCATCGCAGAAGGGGGAAGTGGGACAAGTGGGGGGAAGTGGGTGCGGTCGATGGTGGCTAGGGTTTCGGTAGGATGGATAAGGGGAGTGGGGTGGGCTGGCCTGGCGGCCCAGAGGACAGATGGGTTGAAGCCCAGTGGGACATGGGGGCTTCTTTCTATTTAGTTTTGTTTTTGTTTCTTATTTATTTATTTATTTATTTCTTTTCTGTTTTATTACATTCATCAATTTATTTTAGTTTTGTAAAATATAATTTCAACACCTAAATTAGTATTTAGGAATACAACACTGCCACATTAATTTGGACAGCTAAATAAAATAGTTTAATATTTTATTAATTTGAAAAAGGTATTAAATTAAATGTTTTGCTGCTGTTTTAATTACCTTAGTGCATCTAAACACTTTACAAAAATGTGGTTTCTGTATCAATATTTTTTTTGATTTATTTTCTACAACTTGAACATTTTAGTTTTAATGTTTGAAAACTTTTGATGTTTGCTTTTAATTCAATTTGAATTTGAATCGGTTGTGAACTAACGCGAGATTATCAACAGTAATCGAGGTGACGTGGCATCATTAGCAGGGGATTACTGTAGTCTAATTATCCGGGCGTCATAATTCTCCACCACTACAAGAAATCTCGTCCCGATATTTAAGAGGTAGTGAAAGGGGGAAATGTTTTTGGTTACGAATCTAGCAGGACTTCTCATCCTGGCTTGCTCTTTGTGAAGAAGTTGATCCCTGTTGTTGATGTCTTCATTTCTCTACTTCAAGTCATCTTGACGAAGTCGCATCCTTTCTTCGGGGTCTGTCTCATAATTACGAATAGGTAAGGGGCAGTTCGGCTACGACAGAATGCTTATGAGGGAAACAATCTGGGGTTAACCCATGAATGAGCATAAGATTATCTCTCGAGTTGAACATATAAAATACACCGAGAGTAAGGTACGAAGGTACAATAAGAGGTTCCAAGCGGATAGATAGCTGCTCGAAGTCTGAACCAGAGTGAGAAAAGGGTTCAGAGCAGCGAGAGTAAGTATTGCGTCTGATACCAGAATAGAGCACTAGGAAGGTGGCCCATGAATTAAATACGAAGCCATGCGTGGAGAATAACCATTAGAAACAGGGTTGTACAGGAGAGTCAGGTTTCGATCATGTGGAACTGTGGGTTATGGGCCCACCATGTGGGTTAAAAGTAGGAAGGGCGCTGACGTCTCGCACGGTCAGGGTGGCAAGGCATGTCAAAGGATAGCCTGCCAGTTATGTCGGCAATAACATCGGTACCAAGGGCGAGGAACAAAGAGAACCATTTTCCCGCTCGTTGAACGAGGCGGACCAATAGGCAAAGTTCTCATCCATCGGTGGTTACCTGAATGTCATCATCAATAGTAACAGGGTCTTACCGACACGATTGTGCACCTAGGTGTTTACATAAGCAGAAGAATATTGCTGCTTAGATCATATAGATCACCGGATAGGTTAAACAATCCAATGTAAAGGGAATGTGAGCATCAGATTAATAGAACAATGGAAAGGAAAATGTGTTTAAACACATATTTCAAGGGTATATCCTTCCCAAGGAAAAGCAGAATATGATATCCATGACATGATATAATGTAGAAAACTCTTTAGGTAAGGAGAGAGAAATTTCATGACTTTACCCATAGAGCGGTGTTTGGATAATTGAGCAGGAAACATTTAACATTAGGCTTTAAATGTTCTTGTTGATAATTGGAGTAAAATATATATGCTTCGAGATAGCATTGACATGGTGTTCAGGCAAAGGTCAGACTTTGGAAACACAAAGGATCCATCAGGAATAACTTGTAGAATAAGCCTTACAATTTCCTCATGGAAGAATGGATAACCTTGCCAAAAAGGAATCTATAACCATAGGGCCTCCGGCCGGGTGTGCTAAGCACGACATCCTGGATATAAAAGATGGTAATACTCCAAGGTAAAGAAGAACAAATGTTGGATAGCAAGGAACTCAAGGTATAACACAAAATAGGAACAAGTTTTGTGTTGGAGGGAATGCAATAATGTTGTCGATGATAACCCAAATCATCGAGGGCAAAGGAAGTTATTTCTCACCAAGAATTCGATAGATATCTTGGAAGAACTCAGAATGTTGATGATGATCACGACACATTTGTCGAGAGGTTTCGAGAAGATGTAACTGATCGACGATGACATCAAGTCAACAGAATGATGAAGCAAAAAGTTATTGGAACCATGGGTACGACACAAACTCGATATCAAGCTTGTTGTTCAAGGACAAACGATATGACGAGGAAGATTGATTGTAAGATTATCTCACCATCGAAATTTGTGCTCCGGGAAGAAGGACCAGGTAGCACAGTTAAGAGAAGCACGATAAGGATATAGCCGTTCAAGCTAGGAATGACTTGAAGGATTATTTAAACTCATAAGCAATGAAAATTATTTAGGGTTATTGAATCGGAGTGCGGACTCGATTCACTATTCGGTGTTCTCGGTTGACGACAACCCAGAACCCGAGAAAAATGGAATCAGTGAGAAATAATAGTTGATGAAGACTCATAAGATGCAACACAGTTCTTAGATATTCTCGAGATACCAGAGGGTAATACTCGACGGTAGATCAAGGTAGAGGTTGGACTGGTGTATTGACTTGCAAAAGACAAGTGCTTTAACTTGCCCGAGAAATGGGATCAAAGAGAAAATATGGTCGGAACCATGATTGCGTAGGATCCATTCACAGATAGTAGATGATATTATATCAATGAAATAGTTATTATAACAAGAAGCTTCTATGGTAGGTTCCACATCCTGTCCATGGGCATGAACACAAAGTTCAAGGTCGACTCCCACTTCTTCAATGTATAACGTTTCAATCACTTCTCGCTCTTCGAAAATGAAATTAGTTTTGAAAGCTTTACCTGGCGCAATACCAGATAAGTATGACCCGTGAAATCTTTCGGGTTCACACGGAGTAAGGAAGGCATAGGTTCAACCCATCAGGGTCTCTTAGGAACATATACCACAAACTTCAGGAGTAAATAGCACAAGCTCGAAAGTAGAGCATGGTTGGTCAATCAGAGGATAGGATTTACCAATGGTGAAAGAACATCCAAAGTGATTGAATATGAAGGACGCTATCGGATAAAATCCAACAAAGGATCCGGTGGTCCTCAAAGGATCTGAGGTGAGCATCGGTACTCAACCAGAGGAAGAAACCATGCAAGGAGATCAGACTATAGTAACAACTGACTAATTCAAAGCTCAAATGCAAAAGAATTATGATTTCCGATCAAGGGATCAGAAGCAAACACTCTGATTAAGGATAGATAAGTTGTGTATGCTTAGGGGTACAATCGATGGCAATCCGATTGGTCGAGAACCAGCTCATGTTTAAAATGATGTCTGAGCCGGAAGGATAAATGCTGAGGATTGCAAGAATCCGCAGCATACCGAATCAATAGACTCTAGATGATAATGACAAAGGATGCCAATAAGATTACCAGACTTATTGGATTAATCATAATGCTAGCAAGAAAGAATTTTCAAGAGCAATAGGCTGTTGAGGATTTTCATAAGAACGAGCGGTATTACGAAGACTTTTGTGAAATACTTGAATCAACTGGGGATGAGCGGATACTCGGTAAGTGCGAGAATTATCCGTAGGGGTTTTCAGGTGACAAATAACAACAAGGCACTAAGCTCAAAGGATTCTCGGAACAACAGAGAGAATTTCGGGGTATCTTGTAGTAACAAGATCAACTGGGAAACATTGTATGAATGGCGAGTATACGTGGTTATCCATAGGGGTTTATCGTTGGAAGGGAATTGCATAACCGATGGCACAAAGTAACGAGAGAACATCGGAGAGTATCTTCAGATCCTTCTGGTGCACCAGACGATCATCTATAACAAGGGGCTCTCCAGGAGAAAGTTGTTACGAGAACCTAATGTTAGAGTTTAGCAAATTCATTTAACCCGAATAGAAGAGAGATCAGAGCCCCAGAGTATAGGTCGAGGAATAAAAGATCCTAATACCACCCAATGGCGACGTGGGCCTGTAAGCCGCACAGCCATGTTAGTAAAAGTTTTTGAATGTCTAGACTCAACTTCGGCCAAGGAGTTTGGAAGGTGGATTCCTACAGGCAGTCGGCTCTGATACCAACTTGTGACGCCCCCGATTCAATCGTACACTAATCATACACGAAAACGTGTACGATCAAGATCAAGGACTCACGGGAAGATATCACAACACAACTCTACAAGTAAAAATATGTCATACAAGCATCATATTACAAGCCAGGGGCCTCGAGGGCTCGAATACAAGAGCTCAATCATAGATGAGTCAGCGGAAGCAACAATATCTGAGTATATACATAAGTTAAACAAGTTTGCCTTAAGAAGGCTAGCACAAACTGGGATACAGATCGAAAGAGGCACATGCCTCCTGCCTGGGATCCTCCTAAACTACTCCTGGTCGTCGTCAGCGGGCTGCACGTACTAGTAGGCACCTCCCGAGTAGTAGTAGTCATCATCGACAGTGGCGTCTGTCCCCTGGACTCCATCGACTGGTCGCAGCAATCGGGTATAGCAAAGGGGAAAAGGGGGGGAGAAAAGCAACCGTGAGTACTCATCCAAAGTACTTACAAGCAAGGAGCTACACTACATATGTATGCATTGGTATCAAATGGAATAAGGGTATCATATGTGGACTGAACTGCAGAATGCCGGAATAAGGGGGGGTAGCTAATCCTTTCGAAGACTACGCTTCTGGTAACCTCCATCTTATAGTAGGAGAAGAGAGTAGATGGTAAGTTCACCAAGTAGAATCATGTAGCATAATCCTAACCGATGATCCTCCCATCGTCGCCCTATGACAGAGCGATCACCGATTGTATCTGACACTTGGAAGGGTGTGTTTTATTAAGTATCCGGTTCTAGTTGTCATAAGGTCAAGGTACAACTCCAAGTCGTCCTGTTACCGAAGATCATGGCTATTCGAATAGATTAACTTCCTTGCAGGGGTGCACCACATTTCCCAACACGCTCGATCCCCTTTGTCCGGACACACTTTTCTGGTTCATGCCCGGCCTCGGAAGATCAACACGTCGCAGCCCCACTGTCGGTGTCAAAACCGGCGGATCTTGGGTAGGGGGTCCCGAACTGTGCGTCTAGGCCGGATGGTAATAGGAGGCAAGTGACACGAAGTTTTAGCCAGGTTCGGGCCCTCTTGATGGAGGTAAAACCCTTCGTCCTGCTTGATTAATATTGATGATATAGGTAGTGTCGGTGATATACCCCGCGGCGTAAACCGGCCGGAAGTATAACCCGGCCGGACTAGGCGTTTCATTGATAAACCGCCAGAGGATTGGCGGTTTACGTGATTGGCGGTTTACATGTCTGGCGGTTTACGTGTCTGGCGGTTCACTCGTATGACGATTCACGAGCCTGAAGACTCATTGGTGACCCGGCGTGTGTTTCGGACGGATGACAAGGCCCAAGGCCCAGCATGTCAGTTTATGTTAATGGTGGACCGATTTAAGAAGAAAGGCGTGAGGAATATTTACCTTATAAGGAGTTAATACCCGGACTTGTATCCAGTTTGTATTAGAGATAGACTAGTCCTAATCCCAATAGGACTCTACATGTAACCCGCCCCTCCAACATATATAAGTAGGGGCAGGGCTCCTGAAAAGGGGAGAAGAGGGACAAGTTCCACGGGTTGGACAAGTTAGGTTTAGACAATAACTCGCGAGATAGAGAAATCTTGTAACCATGGTCATCATCATCAATATCAATGAAGCAGGATGTAGGCTTTTACCTCCACCGTGAGGGGCCGAACCTGGGTAAAAACATCGCGTCTCTCGTCCCGCTCAACACCTCTTAAGCTACCACATAGATGCGTTGGCCTCGCGACTAAGTCCTGACACTAAGGACATCTGCCGTGACAATTCCACGACAGTTAGCGCCCACCGTGGAGCCTGCGCACGGTGGTGTTGAGTTCTCGGAGGGATCACTTCAGGAATCGAGAAGCTCGTGGTTGACTAGATGAAGAAGAATTGAAGAAAAGTTAAGGTTACGTTGCGCGCCATGGCATACACTTCGATCCGGCGGTTTGAAGCTAGATCAATTTTTGGAGCGCGTTCTTGAGACGATGGATTTGATCTGTACCTACAACTTGCGTTCGAATCAGAAGGATTTACCGATTCATATGTGCGGCAACGCGTGCACAGGAGGAAAAAACGCACCAGCACGCTGTTCAAAAACATGGAAAGATTGACTGAAAGCTGCGGTTGTTCCACGCATCAAGGAAACATGAAGCAATCTACTCCACGCATCAAGGCTCAAGGGGTATTTAAAAAAAATACAAAAAAATATGGAGGGAGACCACGACCTGGAAGACATGGAGGTGGATAGTCAAACCAACGACAACGACCAGGACACCGACGTGGAGAGGAGATGGAGTCAGACCATGAAGCCACAGGTCTCCGCCCCGTTGCCGTGGCCGGGCTAGAGCCACCAAGCCGGCCCTCCTGTCTCTGCTGCCGCGGCCGGCCACCGCGGTACATTGAGCCGCTTCCTCAGCCATCCCGTGCTGAGCTGCCTCCGCTTGTCTCCACGGCTGTGCGTTAACTCGGCCGGTCGCCGCTGCCTCAAGTTGCCATCGCCGCTCTAAAACCGTTTCGGCTATTCGCGGACCTGCGCCGTGCCGCAGAGATGCCCCGGCCTTGCTCCGGTGTCTGTCACTCGCCTTGCGGCTGCTGTTAAACCGTCGCTCCCCTAAGTTGCCTTTTCTCGGCTGTTTCTAATCCGCCGTTACGGCCTCGCTTCAAGACCGCCAACCCGCCCCTACATGGATTCATTCCGACCCGCGGTCTGCCTGTTTCAAGACGCAGCTCCAAGTCACTGCCGGCCTGCGAGTTGCCGCCGGTCTGCGAGTCGTCTTTCACGAGTGCCTGCCTTGGGTGTTTCTCATAAGCGAGGTGAGCCGGGGAGGTAGAGGTAGAGGTCGTTGCAAGCCCCCAGCCAGATGACACCAACCCGCCGCTACGGGCCGGTTTAGACATCAGTGTGAGCCGCCAGCGGCCAGATCAAGTCGCCAGCGCCAAGTTCTACAGCCACGGACAAATCGCCGAGCTCGTTTCCGTGTCCTGCACAGCACTCGCCCATGTTGGCTAAGTGCTAGTTGTTTGCGGGTACATGGTACAGACAGAAGCAGAGCGGAGGCTGGGGGTAGCATATACACCTCCAACTTTAAGTTTTCTAATACTCTGCTAAGTCCTTGGAAAGTGCTAGATGAAGCACGTATACAGTCAACGGCATTTTCATCCGAATTACCAAAGGAAAGGAGAAGGAAATTGGCGAATGTTGCGGTCTGACCACCACCACAGTCTCGCGATCTGCCACGTCAAGGATTGTTTTATATGCAGCCGTAACCCGCCGAGACCGACAATTAATCTCCGCTGTTGCGCCATCCTATAAAGGCATTACATTATCTATCAAATCACTAGGTCACGGATCATCTGCTCGGCTTGTTCGCCTGCGTGTGGTTGTGTACACACGTAAGTCCGGAGGAATACGGCTAGATGAAGTACTGCTCCCTGGCGTAAAGACCAAGGCCTGCAAATCAAGTTGCATTTTTTTAATATCCACCTGCTACACGGAGAGGACAACCTCACAAGGACGCAGGGTCCAGTACAGTCATTATTAAAAGCTAAAGCAGCACTACTGCCTATGTCTGTGGAGGTAAAAACAGTTATTGTGAGCAGTTTGTGCTAGTCTATTTATTGGCTACCAGGTGATGTTGGGATGGCCAAGCATCAAACAAAGAAACAAGATGGATTACAACTTTACCAGATTATCCAAGGACGATATATACAGATCATCGTTCATCTGAATATATCAGGTGATATCTCTTTAAACTTATTTTACTAGCATATATTGTTTCTATCAAAGAACAAATTACTTTGATTTGAATATTTTTATATACAGGACAATCATTCACTACAAATATGGTTTATACCATGGCTATGGAGCACGGGCTGACAATATTCCGCCCGGTGATAGTCCGTGACATATTACCCGATGAATGGACGCGCACAAGCTGCCGCCCGTACGGCCCAGTCTACATCAACTAGCCGGGACTGCGCCTGTGATTGACTCGCGCGTCCGCACCGGCTTACAACGCCACGGGCGACTCACCCGTCCGCTCTCGCGGCCGGTTCACGCATCCGTGCCGGTTTACAATGAGGAGGACAATTTGCTTGCCCGCACTGGCATACAACGCCGTGGCCGACTCATCTATGTTGCCTCTGATGCTGCGGTCGTTTTTACCGTCCGTCTCTCGTGGCCTGGTCTACATCAACACACCGGGCCGCACCTCTCTGCATGAGCTGTTTATTGGGTATGAGCAAGTCACATCTTGGGTAGCCCGGTTTTCTTTCAAATTGAAGACAAATTATCATCAACCTCCATTTGCACTGGATGGTTCAATGGGCAGGCGCACAAGTCGCCGCCACTACAGTTTTGATTAACTTCAAATCGCCAGTTGGAAGGAACCATTGGCCGAGTTGCTGACACGGCTCATATGGGATCATTTACAACCCGCCACAGTCACCTCAACCTTCTATGGATTCACATCGTGCTATCAACGCCAATGATATACAAGTTATGACGGTTTATATCACGGTCAAATATGGAGAGTTTCAAGCCAACTCCTCGAGTCACCTTTGAAACTCGGGGGCTACGATGACATAACTCAGCGAATCTTGCCAGTTTTAGCAAATTTAAGAACCCCAGGATGACGGAGGGAAGGATAACCCGGTCCCAGAGGCTACTGTTATATTGATGAAAGTTTAAAGGCCGTCAGAAAATTTCCGGCTTAGAAAGTATATGACAGTTATAAAAACTTGGCTCGATGAAGAAGTTCCAGGTCATCAGAAATGACTCCGGTTTAGAATCTGGCTCAAGAGACATCTTTCTCCCACAAAGCTCTGAAGCGCTCAAATCCGGTTTAACAATGTCCGGCTCAAAAAGGAATTAACTTCTCGCAAGTTCGAGTTTAAAGGCTGTCAGAAAATTTCCGGCTGAAAATGAAGATTCCGGTTTAAAATCCGGTTCAAGGGAAAGATATCTCCCACAAAGCTTTGAAGCTCTCAATATCCGGTTCAAGATCCTGGTTCAAGAAGAATTTATCTCTTGCGAAAAGTTAAAAATTGACAGAGAGGACCTGCTGCCATGATGCGCGGTTCAAACATGGGTATCCCGCCTTACTGGCCTGACATATTATTGATCACATGGGGGCTTCTGCTTCATAAAGCGGGGTCTCTATTCTTTTACATCATGCGTGGTTACACGGAGCTGTTCTGTCTTAAAGCGGCCTCCGGTTTACCCCTTGAAAATTTTATAAACATCACTTGGGGGCCTGGTCGTGTCCGAACCAATGCAACACCTTTTGATAGGCGAAAGCCACCAGATCACTTGGGGACATGGTCAAGTCTGAACCAGCCACGCCTCTTGATCGGCCTAAGGCCATAGAATCACTTGGGGGCTTGGTCGGAACCGAACCATTGCCACGCCTCTTGATCGGCATAATGCCACGGTTTCATTTGGGGACCTGGCTGACTTGAACCATAGCTACACCATTGGGGAGCTTGGTCGTGTCCGACCATGGTAACACCATCTGATCGGCTCAATAAGCCTCTTTTTGCAAATGGTTTTATCATTGCCTTTGCTTCAATATTTTCCTTGATAACTGTTTCTTTTATTTTTGTTGCGTTGTTAAACCGACAAAGTTTTAAACCGGTTCAAACTGTCAATTACAAATTGACGGAACACGGTCAAATCTTAATCCGGAGACTATCTGCCCGGTTTGATTTTCTGTTACCATCTTATTATGGAGGAAATCGGTGTTCGTTAACCCGGTTTGACCTTCAACTACAAGTTGTCAGTACATGACCAATTATAATCCGACGATTATTAACACGGTCTGGTTCGACTACAAGTCGCCAGTATTATATATGGATAATCCGGTGTCTATCATAACCCGGTATGGTTTTATCATAAACTGGCACAATATGGAAAGAGTTATCAGTACTCGAGATTGGGATTATCACCCTTACTACAAAAAGTTGGTAAAACCAATGATGTGATTCAATGTCACAGGTATGATATATTTTATATTTGATTATTCTTAAGTGCAGCCTTGGTTATAAACCCAGGTTATATGTTGGGCATTATGACCCGTCCGACGATAAACCGCCAGGACACTTTAAACTTGTTGTATGCAGAAACAGGTTGAACAAAGCATGATTATAAATTATCCGGTGTTTATTAAACCGGCTTGGCTGTAAGACAATAAGTCGCCAGTATATGATGAGAAATTATCCGGTGTTTGTTAAACCGGCCTGGCTTTGGACTATAAGTCGCCAGTATATATTTGGATTGCGCCATTGGAATTATGCGCTTATAAATCATTGGGTATATTATTAAAATAGCCAACATGGCTAGATTTTTATTATGGTTATCAATAGCCAGTATTATGATTAAGGTTTTCAAAGTCGCTTTAAGCGCAATGGCTATCATATTATCAATAGATATGATTTATTCTACAACTGAAGGAATAGTCCCGAGTCGCTGCAGGCTTACAACCCGGCACTTGGGGGCTACATTATTCAAATCGAGATTACATGCAAGTCTCATGTCGCTGGAAGCATGCATCATGACACTTGGGGGCTAATGTAAAGTCTTTTTTACTAGTCTTATTGAAGACCCGACTCATCATATTTTAATGAGCCGACCCTTGGGGGCTACCAATTGCTCATGTCAACAATTCAAGGTTGAAACACTTATTGGAGCAAGTCTTAAGTTATCACTATGTTCTCCTCTTAAGACTTGGGGGCTACATGTATTATGCATATCAAGGAGGAACATCTTCATTTTATCAGTTTTGAGCAAATCAGGAAGATCAATTACATGACCCGGTGTCGACAACAATTATGACCTGGCGCCACCAATGTTTATAAACTGGCCATTTTGGTAATATTAAACAGGAAAGTTTTACATCTTCAAACCGGCTGAATATCAGATAAGTATTTTCAGACCCATATTTCTTAAACCGGCGCTTTGGGAGCTGAGTCAAAGGAGTTATTCTTCACAATATTTCTCGGTGACAAACCAATGTCGGCAAATTGATTACGAAGCTGGTCTGTTGACCCGGATTTCCCAGAAGGAGGAAATAACAAGGACTTAAGGATGATCAGGTACCGGTTTACAAAAATTCTTAACCCGGAGCATAACCTGTCAAATTTGTTCTTGTGTTTATTTTGCAGCATAAGTTTACCATGAATAAATCCAAGCTAAACTTGGGGGCTAATGTCGGGGATATACCCCGTGGCGTAACCGGCCGGAAGTATAACCCGGCCGGACTAGGCGTTTCATTGATAAACCGCCAGAGGATTGGCGGTTTACGTGATTGGCGGTTTACATGTCTGGCGGTTTACGTGTCTGGCGGTTCACTGGTATGACGATTCACGAGCCTGAAGACTCATTGGTGACCCGGCGCGTGTTCCGGATGGATGACAAGGCCCAAGGCCCAACATGCCGGTTTATGTTAATGGTGGACCGGTTTAAGAAGAAAGGCGTGAGGAATATTTACCTTACAAGGAGTTAATACCCGGACTTGTATCCGGTTTGTATTAGAGATAGACTAGTCCTAATCCTAATAGGACTCTACATGTAACCCGCCCCTCCAACATATATAAGTAGGGGTAGGGCTCCTCAAAAGGGGAGAAGAGGGACAAGTTCCACGGGTTGGACAAGTTAGGTTTAGACAATAGCTCGCGAGATAGAGCAATCTTGTAACCGTGGTCATCATCATCAATATCAATGAAGCAGGATGTAGGCTTTTACCTCCACCGTGAGGGGCCGAACCTGGGTAAAAACATTGCGTCTCTCGTCCCGCTCAACCCCTCTCAAGCTACCACATAGATGCGTTGGCCTCGCGACTAAGTCCTGACACTAAGGACATCTGCCATGAAAATTCCACGACAGGTAGTACAAGAGTAGATCTACCACGAGATCGGAGAGGCTAAACCCTAGAAGCTAGCCTATGGTATGATTGTTGTTCTATATGTTGTCCTACGGACTAAAACCCTCCGGTTTATATAGACACTGGAGAGGGTTAGGGTTACACAAAGTCGGTTATAATGGTAGGAGATCTATATATCCGTATCACCAAGCTTGCCTTCCACGCCAAGGAAAGTCCCTTCCGGACACGGGACGAAGTCTTCAATCTTGTATCTTCATAGTCCAGGAGTCCGGCTGAAGGTATAGTCCGGCCATCCGGACACCCCCTAATCCAGGACTCCCTCAGTAGCCCCCAAACCAGGCTTTAATGACGATGAGTCCGGCACGCAGATTGTCTTCGGCATTGCAAGGCGGGTTCTCCTCCAAATTCCGTGTACCTGTTGAATAAAGTCCGGTTTCTTGTAAATGTTGCGCTCCTCGACTTCTACGCCCAATAATGGCCGTCTCCCACGTGTCAAACGAATATGAAAAGTCTGAGTGTTTTTACATCCACACCCCTAGCCGCGTAAATGAGCCGCCCATTTAAGGGGACGAGGATTTAGATCCAAACCACACCTTCTCCCCTTCGCGAGTGTTCATAAGAGCGCATCCGACAAAGGTCCATGCCACCATGGCCAGCCGTCGCAACTCCTCCTCTCGCCCTTCCAGCCCTCAGCCTGGATATTGGGAGAGATGCTCCATCCTGCATAGCGAGCTAGTGACGCTCCAGACCAAGGGATTTTTCCCCCCGGCCTATATGGTCCCGGTTCGAGCCGGTCTTGCCATCTATAATGGCGGAGAGCAAGCAGAGAGTGCCCCTAATCCCTCCAAAGGAGAGCGGGTGTGCCTCGTCCCTTATTTAATAAGAGGGCTCGGATTTCCAATCCATCCATTTCTCCGGGGGCTCCTGGAGTTCTATGGCCTCCAGCTACACAATCTCACGCCTGCCTCCGTATTGCATATCGTGGGCTTCGTAGCCCTCTGCGAGCTGTTCTTGGGTGTTGAGGCTCATTTCGGGCTATGGAAAGAGCTATTCTGCCTTGTGCCCCGTTCTCAGAAGGGGTCGATATTTCAAGTGGGCGGAGCCGAAGTGTGGCGCATCGCCGGGACCGGATATCTATCCGGAACCCCAAAGAAGGCGTCTGAGGACTGGCCTTCAGAATGGTTTTACATAGAGTACGTCCCACTGCCGGATCCTGTCCGGATCAGCCTCCCTGAGTTCGACAGTGCTCCACTAAAGAAGTGCCTAAGTTGGCGTCCACGGAGCCCTCAGAGGGAAAGTGACAAGGACGTCCGTTACCTGATGGGCCGGATAAGATTGTTAGCTCATTCCGAACTGACCATGATCGGGGTCATGGCCGCATGCATCATGCGAGGGGTGCAGCCGCTACAGTACAGAGGCCACCCCATGTGGGACTTCAACGGGGAGGACGATGCCACCCGCTACGGCCGTAAGGGGCCGGATTCGGCTGCGGCTCTAACAAAGACCTTGTCCGCTTTGTACAAGGGAGAAGAGGAGGATTTTCTCTGCGTTGACCCAAAGGGTGGATTTTCTATGTACAATCCCCCAAGCTGGGTAAGTGGTCACATTTACCTGCCCATTCGTTTTATATTCCCATTGTTAAAATATTCAGTCTAATGACTTCAACGCAGGAACTGCGCCAGGCTGTTAAAGAAATGAACATCCCTCCTCCACAACCCGAGGACCCAGGACGGTCCCTTGGCCCGGCCTCTCAAGAGGATCCGGACTTATCTATGGAGCTGATTGATGGAGTGTTCCATCAATTGAGCAAGGACAACGCCTTGGTGGCCATTACGGCCGATTACCCAGGGCTAATCCCGGCCTCCCAGGTAACTGAGATCAAAGTCCCGCACCCCGAATAGGGGTCCACCCCCTCATGTTTTCAGTTTCCTGATTACAGCCAAACTTTGCAGGGGAGGTTTTTGAGACGGGAGGCCGAACCTGCGGCGACAAGCCAACGAGGGGCCGCAGGGCCCCGTGGGTAGAAAAGAGGTGTAGTCCGGACTGAGGCGTCAGCGCAAAGGTATGGCGCCCCCCCTTATCCAGGTGTTATACCTTCAAGGCATATTAACACTCGTGCTCTCTTCAGGACAAAGAGACCTCGCTGGACTATATCCGGAGAGGCTGCCAATCGCGCCTCCACCAGCCAGGCTCCAAAGCCTGGTCCGGGGGTGAACACAAGGCGCGCACGGGACGCTCCTCCGACGGAGGATGTGGACAGGTTGTCTGCCACCCACTCTAAGGTGGAGAGTGCCATGAACCACAGGCGTCGCCGGAAAATTCTTCGCGACGCTTGTTTCTCCCAAGAGGCATTAGATGCCTTTATTTCGGGAGATGTGTACCTCCGTGCCGCTCAAAATGGTCTAGCCAGAGCCACGGAGCCATATGTAAAAGACATACGGGTAAGAAAATTTTGGTAATTATATATATATGCCAGTAGCCCCCGAGACTTGAAACAGTTAGAATAACTGATTTAAGGATCATTTGTTATGCAGGTTCTTATAGAAAAGAATTCCCTACTGTCCAAGGAGCTGGAAGAGTGCAAATCCCAACTTGAGGCCGCACTAGCCGCGGCAAGGGAGCCCAAGGAGACCCCCTCTAGTAATATACACTTCAAAAGATAAGTATTTTGCGAAGCACGGCATGGGTGCGAATCTGACAAATGAAATTGCAGATGGCGCCGGATTGAATCCGGAAAGGCAACACCTCCTACGCCAGCTGAAGGCTGGTGAGAAGGTGCTGACAAAGGTGAGGGGGGAGAAGAACGATCTCCAAGATGCCAACACCAAGCTGGGCATCGACCTGAAAGATGTTCGTGCCCAGTTGTCAGACTCCGTTAAGGAGAATCAGCGGCTTCGGCGCGGCATATTTAGTAAGTGCTTGAACGAACCTTTGAAAAAAAAAGTTCGGCGGGGAAGTCGACTAATAGAGTAATGTCTGTAGGTGTGCTAACAGGTCGTCCTGCAGAGGAGATGCCCGGTTCTACGGGTGACCTTCTTCACAATTGCTCGAGCGAGTTCAGAAGGCGATGCAAGGCGTCGCCCAGGCCCTGTGGCCATCCATATCCATGCCCGAAGGTCTTGGAGAGCTTGCTGAGAAGCTAAAGGGAGCACGGCGGCGCTTCCGATTATGGAAGATATTGGCCTGCCATCAAGGCGCTAGATAGGCCTGGGCCATGGTGAAGACGCGGTACACCAAGGCTGACCCCAACCACATGGCCGAGGTCGGTCCTGTGGGGCCTGATGGGAAGGAGATCCCTGTAAGCTTAGTATACGGCCAAGTAGAATTGGCCGCAAAGTTTTCCCAGTAGGACTGTAAATTAGACAGCCTATTAGATGGTATTGAAGAGGAATACAATCAGTCAGAATGACTATGTAATTTAATTGACATTTATAATGCCTTGTAGCCAGATTGTAGATCGTTTGTCATGGCCGAACTTTTCGCTTCAGCCTCGGGACCTGACGGTCCGTAGTGTGTCCGAATTCCCATGCGGTTATATAAGAACCAGGGAATGCATGGAGACCAGGCGTAGGGGTCATTAGTGCGTGAACAGACAAGTGCCCGACTAGTTATGTTATATTACATGGTTAGTAAGAAACATCTTCCAGGGAGAATAGTTCCGTTAGGGGTTCCTTTCCCTGGGAGGCATCCCCTAAAGTGCATGCCCATTCTGCGAAAAAGACGCAGGAAAAAGCATCTGGGGGCGCATAAATAAATAAGTGAAAAGATCATCTTTTAGGTCACCGACCGAATATTCCCTTAAGAACACTAGCTTTCGGCTTCAGCCAGTCTGAGGTACACATCCGGCTGATCCGGCAGTAACAATCGCAGAGGTGCTCCCTTTACCGCCTACACGAAGAATCAGGAACGTAGGGGTAAGCACAGGAGCCAGGCAACCCAGCTTGGCCAAAACTTAAGTCATATCGATGCATATAATGGTGAAATAAAAGGTACATGCGGAAGTGTAACACATGTGTTGGGGATGAAGCCCGTATAAATAAGCTTCTGTTAAAAGAATCCCCCAGGTTTAATGAGTGCGAATAGCACGTCATTTGATGAGCCTTTAAAGGCTATAAGAGAAAGGAAGGGGAGAAGGAGAGAAATGTAAGACAGACAGTATATAAAAAATGGACAGAGGAAGGAGATGAACACAGAGTCCGACGCTAGGCATAGAATCTTCGGAGACGGGCTGCGTTCCATGGGTTCGGCTCGAGTCGGTTATCCGATGCATCTCACAGGCGATACGCTCCACCAGTCAGGACTTGGTCAATTACGAAGGGACCTTCCCACTTGGGCTTGATTTTGTCCTTTTTCTTGTCCGGAAGGCGTAGAACTAATTCGCCAACGTTGTAATTTTTGGCCCGTACTTCTCTGCTTTGGTATCTTTGAGCCTGCTGTTGATAGAATGCGGAATGAGCTTTTGCCACGTCACGCTCTGTAATGCCCTCGATGCGGCTATATCTCCCATGTGTCGAGGCACGACTTAGAGGCATAACCGCATTGAAAGCAATGTCGCAAGTTAGGCAATCTTCACAACATCCCATGTAATATAGATAATAAAAGGGGAGATACATAGTTGGCTTACACTCACCACGTCAATCAGAGTACATAAATAGCATTACAACATTCAAACACTCATGGCCCGACTACGGCACCAAAATAAAAGATAAACCCAACATGCGACACGGTCCCGATCGCCCCAACTGGGCACCACTACTGATCATCAGGGAAAGACACATAGTAACGGCGTGAGTCCTCGTTGAACTCCCACTTGAGCTCAAGCGCGTCATCTGGAACGGAATCATCAGGCCCTGCATCTGGTTTGGAAGTAATCTATGAGCCACAGGGACTCAGCAATCTCGCACCCTCGCGATCAAGACTATTCAAGCTTATAGGTAAGGCAAGGTAAATATATGGAGCTGCAGCAAGCGACTAGCATATATGGTGGCTAACCTGTTCGCAAAAGAGAGCGAGAAGAGAAGGCAAAGCGCGAACGAATAACTAGAGAACAACCTGCGGCAAGCATTACTCCAACACCGTGTTCACTTCCCGGACTCTGCCGAGAAGAGACCATCACGGTAACTCACACAGTTGATTCATTTTAATTAAGTTAAGGTTCAAGCTATCTACAACCGGACATTAACAAATTCACATTTGCCCATAACCGCGGGCATGGCTTTCGAAAGTTCAAATCCCTGCAGGGGAGTCCAAATTGAGCCCATGACAAGATCTCACGGTCAACGAAGGAATAGACCTCCTCCCGAGACATTCCGATCAGACTCGGTATCCCGGTTCTACAAGACACTTCGACAAGTTAAAACCAATCCAGCAACACCGCCCGAATGTGCCAACAAATCCCGGTAGGAGCTACACATATCTCATTCTCAGGGCACACTCAGATTGTCTTAGGTACGGGTAGGCCAGCCCAGAGTTGCCCCTGGTGGCCACCGGCAGCTGACATGTGGACCAACACTCAGAGGAGCACTGGCCCGGGGGGGGTTTAAAATAAGATGACCCTTGGGCTCCGGAAACCCCAGGGAAAAAGAGGCTAGGTGGAAAAAGGTAAAACCAAGGTTGGGCATTGCTGGAAAAAGCTTTAATCAAGGCGAGCTATCAAGGGGTTCCCATTATAACCCAACCGCGTAAGGAACGCAAAATTCGGGAACATAACACCGATATGACGGAAACTAGGGCGGCAAGAGTGGAACAAAACACAAGGCGAGAGGCCGAGCCTTCCACACTTTACCAAGTATATAGATGCATTAAGATAACAAGGCAATATAATGATATCCCAACAAGTAAATAATGTTCCAACAAGGAACGGTCTCCAATCTTCACCTGCAGCTAGCAACGCTATAAGAGGGGCTGAGCAAAGCGGTAATATAGCCAATCAATGGTTTGCTAGGACATGGTGGGTTAGAGCTTTGACATGGCAATTTGGGAGGCATGATAAGCAAGTGCTAGGCATTGTAGCATAGGCTTAGCAAAAGAGCGAGCATCTAGCAAAGCAAAGATAGTAGTGATTTCGAGGGTATGATTATATTGCCTGCAAAGTTGTCAGAGTTGAGTGGATCCTCGAAAGCAAACTCAACGGGCTCCTCGTTAGAGAACTCGTCTCCCGGCTCTACCCAAACAAGACAAACAAGCAACAAGGACACAATCAACCACGTGCAAACTCAAACAACATGATGCGAAGATGGTATGCTATGCGGGATGCAATATGTGATGCATATGCAAGATTTGACAATGAATGCATGAACCTGGCCTCAACTTGTAAATCCAAGTGTCTCACTAGAAAGGTGAGATTAAACCGCTTGAAAACGATATAAAGAACGCCGGAATCGGAGTTACGGTTTGGGAATGGCAAGCAATTCAAATATGACCACGTTCTGCGATTTACAGCAAGTAGCCATCTAAATGCAACAAGATGAACATGCTATAGCACCCAAACATGGCATCAAAATACATGGCAGGGATCCATTAATGATGCTTAACAGAAGAGGAACACTGAGCTATGGCCAATTCATCCATTAACAGGTTGAAACAAGCATGGCAAAAATGTATTTGGTAAACAGATTTCAGACTTAGTGAAATTAACACTTGTCTGGAATTTCAGATCAGGTAGCACACTTTGGAGCATGAAAACTATATGCTATAGGACCTGAACATGGCAAAGTAAAGCATGGCATGGAGCTACTCTAAGAGCTTAACAAAAGTCCCTAAGTGACCTTGAGCCAAAAGGGATCATAAAATACATTTGCAAGCATGTGAACATGGCAAAAACATAAGCAGTTCTCAGACTTAGTGAAAACTGAACATGCAAAATCAAATATCAAGTAGGCATGCTTACGAGCTCGATGCACTCACTACAGAGCATCTCATGACAATATAAGCATACACCCACCAAGAATGCACATTATACAAGCTAGACATGGCAAGAACAATAGCATGGCATGCACGAATCAATTACAACATCTTCGGCAAAATCGCTAACAAGTAGACAATCTGCCCAGATTCACGAAATAGCAAAAGTAGAGCTCGATTGACTCAAGCTAGGGTGCTCCATAATTGCAAACAAAGACATGGATGGATAGAGAACTACAAGATTAACAAAACATCCTTACTGATCATCCTCAAAAGAGGCACAGATCACTAGGAAACAACATGAACATATGGCATATTGAGATAAACAGGTCAAGGACATAGTGGAAATGCTAAGTCCCTGAAATCAGCATCAACGATTGCACCACTTTGCAAGCTTGTGCTAGTCACCACACACATCACAAAAATACATGGGTTGCACCTATGGATAGATGGCAAAACATATAACAAAACACATGTAGAGCTCAGGGGCATATCATGCACACAATAATCATGGCAAAAATGACAAATATCTAATTGGAGCAGCAGATCTGACAACTATCTGAAATAGCATTCTTCCAATAGCATTTCGGGCATCAAGCTGAACTCAAATGAAAATGATGCAATGAGATGAAATTATGTGCTCTCTGAGACGAACATTTTGATATGCTATATGCCCAAAACGGAGCTACGAATAAAGAGTTACCACATGACGAACATAGAAAAATAATTAGGGTTAGGGACGGAAAGTCAACCGATCCGAGATTCGGATCTAGATCTGGCCACACGGACTTCGAGGTTCGCCGGAATCGGAGGTCGCCGGAGATGGAGTTGACCGCTGGAGTGGAACTTGGGGCGTGGAGGAGGAGGCGGCGCCGGACTTGGGGCGGCGCGGGCGGAGTGGTGGCCGGGCGAGGCGGCGGCGGCTCGAGCTCGCCGGCCGTGGTGGTGCGCGGCGGCCGGTGGCCTTTGATGGCGAGGTGGCGGCGCCGGCGTCGGCTTACAGAGGCGGCAGGGCGACGAGCTAGGCGGCGGGGCGGAGGGAGAGGACGAAGGCGGGCGGCGGCGCGCCGGTTTGGGCCGCGGGGGCCCGTGGTGTGCTTCCCGGTCCGGCGGTAGAGGGAGGCGGCGATGGGCCACGTGGCGCGCGGCGGTTGGCCGGAGGCAGCGGCGGACGCTGTCCGGCCGGGGACAGACATGTCCGGTGCGGCGCGAGGTGGTTTTTTAGGGTTTGGATGGGGGAGATCCCGAATTTCGAGAGGGTGGTCTATATATAGAGGTAGAGGGAGATAGGAGTGTCCAAATGAGGTGCGGTTTTCGGCCATGCGATCGTGATCGAACGCTCTAGATGATGGAGAGTGTTTTGGTGGGTTTTGGGCCAAAATGGAGGGGTGTTGGGCTGCAACACACACGAGGCCTTTTCGGTCCCTCGGTTAACCGTTGGAGCATCAAACGAAGTTCAAATGGTACGAAACTTGATAGGCGGTCTACCGGTAGTAAACCAAGGCCGCTTGGCAAGTCTCGGTCCAATCCGGAAATGTTTAATCCCCACACACGAAAGAAAGGTAGAAATGACCACCGGAGGAGAACGAAGCGCCGGAATGCAAAACGGGCAATGGGGAAAATGCTCAGATGCATGAGATTAACACGTATGCAAATGCAATGCACATGATGACATGATATGAGATGCATGACAATGACAACAACACACGAAGACAAAAATCCGAATTCGAGAAAATAAAATAACTTAACGCCGGAAATGACAAGAGTTGGATTACATATTAGGAAAATCATATCCGGGGTGTTACAACACTCCACCACTACGAAAGGATCTCGTCCCGAGATCTAGGACTGAAAGAACGCCGGGTACTCAGAACGGAGGTGATCCTCGCGTTCCCAGGTAGCTTCATGGTCGGAATGGTGTGACCACTTGACTTTGAGGAATTTGATTGACTTGTTGCGAGTCTTGCGTTCAGTCTCTTCAAGAATAGCAATGGGGTGCTCACGATAAGAGAGATCTTCTCAGAGCTCAATGTCCTCGAAGTTGACGGTGCGATCAGGAGTCTTGAAGCACTTTCGGAGCTGAGAGACATGGAACACGTCATGAACATTTGCAAAGTTTGAAGGAAGCTCGAGTTGATAGGCGAGATCGCCTCTCTTGTTGACGATCTTGAAAGGTCCCACGTATCTGGGGGCAAGCTTCCCTTTGATACCAAAGCGACGAGTACCTTTCATTGGAGAGACGCGGAGGTAAACATGATCTCCGATCTCGAAAGCCAAATCACGGTGCTTACTATCATAGTAGCTCTTCTGGCGGGATTGGGCTGCTTTGAGGTTATCTCGAATGACTTTACACATTTCCTCTGCCTCTGTGATTAAGTCATTTCCCAGAAGTTGATGTTCGCCGGTTTCAGACCAGTTGAGAGGGGTACGGCACTTCCTGCCATATAGAATTTCAAATGGGGCCTTGCCCGAACTTGCTTGAAAACTATTGTTGTAGGAGAATTCAGCATATGGAAGACAATCCTCCCACTTCATGCCGAAGGAGATCACACAAGCCCTGAGCATATCTTCAAGAATCTGGTTGACACGCTCGACTTGACCGCTAGTTTGAGGATGGAAAGCTGTGCTAAAGCGGATGTTGGTGCCCATGGCCTTCTGAAAAGAATCCCAAAACTTGGAGGTAAAGATGCTGCCACGGTCTGAAGAGATCACTTGTGGAATACCGTGCAGATAAACAATCTGAGAGGTATACAGCTCCGCCAATTGAGCTGCAGTGATTGACTCTTTGATAGGAAGAAAATGAGCCACTTTAGTGAGTTTGTCGATGACAACGAATATAGCATCATTGCCATGCTTGGACTTTGGAAACCCAGTCACGAAGTCCATCTCAATGTGGTCAAACTTCCATTTTGGAATGGCAAGAGGTTGGAGGAGACCAGCTGGCCTTTGGTGTTCTGTCTTCACTCTTCTGTAGACATCACATTCATTCACGAACTAAGCAATCTCGCGCTTCATTCGAGTCCACCAATAAGTCTGCTTGAGGTCCTGATACATCTTCGTGCTCCCAGGGTGGATGGAGAGGAGAGAATTATGAGCCTCGTTTGTGATCACTTTACGAAGGTCACCTTTGGGTACAACAATACGATCCTCGAAGAAGAGAGTATCCTTGTCATCAAGGCGGTAGCACTTGTACTTGGGTTGACTCTTGGCAATCCCAATCTTCACCTTCTTCACCATAGCATCAAGAAGCTGGGCTTGGCGAATCTGGTCTTCCAAGGTAGGAGAGACTTGAAGGTTGGCGAGGAAACCTTGAGGAACAACTTGCAGATTAAGTTTGCGGAAAGCTTCACACAGCTCGGGTTGATAAGGCTTAAGAATCAGACTGTTGCAATAAGCCTTCCTACTCAATGCGTCAGCAATCACATTGGCCTTGCCTGGAGTATACTCGATACTTGGATTATACTCTTGAATCATTTCAACCCATCGAGTTTGCCTAAGGTTGAGATTAGGCTGAGTGAAGATGTACTTGAGACTCTTGTGGTCAGTGAAAATGTCCACTTTCCTTCCCAATAAGAGATGTCTCCAAGTCAAAAGAGCATGCACAACTGCCGCCAACTCAAGGTCATGAGTGGGGTAGTTATTCTCGTTGGGCTTCAACTGGCGAGAGGTATAAGCCACAACTTTCTTCTCTTGCATCAACACTGCGCCGAGACCTTGGAGAGAGGCATCGCAAAAGACCTCGTACGGCTTGGATTCATCAGGAGGAGTCAGAACTGGAGCAGTGACCAATTTCTCTTTCAAAGTGTTGAAAGCGATGTCACATTCCGGAGACCAAACGTACTTGACGTGCTTCTGGAGAAGATTTGAGAGAGGCTTCGCGATCTTAGAAAAGTTTTCAACGAATCTTCGACAGTAGCTTGCGAGACTGAGGAAGCTACGGAGTTGCTTCACGTTCTGAGGTGGTTCCCAATTCACAATTGCAGACACCTTCTCAGGATTCACCGCAATGCCCTTGGCAGAGATGATATGACCAAGATAAAGAACCTCATCGAGCCAAAATTCGCACTTGGAGAACTTGGCGTAGAACTGGTGTTCCCTCAGTTTATCGAGTACCAAACGCAAGTGCTTGGCATGATCTTCCTTGTTCTTCGAAAAGACCAGAATGTCGTCGAGATAGACCAAAATGAAGTCATTGGTGTAGGCGTTGAAGATGAAGTTCATCATGCGAGAGAAAGTCGGAGGAGTGTTGACGAGGCCAAAAGACATGACAGTGTATTCATATGAACCAAAGCTTGTCCTGAAAGCCGTCTTGGGAATATCTTGCTCACGGATTTGAATCTGGTGATAACCCATACGGAGATCAAGCTTGGAGAATACTTGGGCACCTTTGAGTTGTTCGAACAGCTCGTTGATGTTGGGAAGTGGGTATTTGTTCTTGATGGTCTTCTTGTTCAATGGACGGTAATCAACACAAAGTCGGTCCATTCCATCCTTCTTCTTCACAAAAGGAACACCACAACCCCACAGAGAAGAACTAGGCCGGATGAGACCCATTCTCTCTTGAACATCGAGTTGTTTCTTCAGCTCCTTCAACTCTTCAGGTCCGAGCTTGTAAGGACGTTTGCACACCAGTTCCGTAGCAGGCTCAAGATCAATGACGAATTCAACTGGCCAGTGCGGAGGCATTCCTGGAAGCTCTTCTGGAAAGACGTCTTGATATTCGCAAACGACTGGAATTTGCGAGATAGCATCCAGTTCACCCTTCTTATTGAGAGAAAATAGACGGATGGTATCATCACGAGCGGCAAAGACAATTACATCCTCAGACGAATGAGTCAATTGAATCTGCCTGGCAGCACAATCAAGATGCGCCTTGTGCTTAGAAAGCCATTCCATCCCGAGAATAAGATCAATATCCGATTCACCAAGAACCGTTGGAGAAGATAGAAATTTTTAGTCACCCAAAGTGATAGTAACATCCGAAGCAATGGAGTTAGCATGCATGCGCCTACCGGGAGAGACAACTGCTAAAGGACTAGGCAAAATTTGCAAAGCCAAACCATGCTTAGATGTAAACGGTCTCGAGATGAAACAATGCGACGCACCCGTGTCAAAAAGAACTTTTACAGGAATATCATTAACAGGAAGGTCACCCATGATGACATCCGATGAGTCCTCTGCCTGAGCTGCATTCATCAAGTTGACCTTGGCGTGCTTGGGGTTATGCTTGACCACAGCTGTACTTGCTGATCTCACAGGAGGAGGAAGAGGGAGACGCCTCTAATTGAAGCACTTGTTGGCGTAGTGACCCTTCTGTTGGCACTTGTTGCACGTGACCTATGAAAGCGGACGGTGATACAGAGCAATCGATCTTGGAGCTTGAGACGAAGTCTTGTTCTGAAAGCCAGGGTTGGGTGGGTGGGAAGATCCACTGCCACCTTTGCTCTTCTGCTGATACGGCTGACGGAACGGAGGAGGAGGAAGCCAATACTTCTGCTGCTTGGCCACTTGAGTAGAGGAAGAAGGAGTAGCATCTCTGACTCACTTCTTTGAAGCATCACACCTCAGTTGAGCGGCCTCTTGCTTCAATGCCATGTTGTAGAAATTGTCGTACCTCAAGGGCTCAAAGAGAACAAGAGCTAGCTGAATTTCTTCTCTGAGACCACCCCTGAACTGGTATATCATGCTCTTCTCGTCGGGGACATCCTACTTAGCAAAGCGTGCGAGCTTTTGAAACAACTTGTTGTAGTCATAGATAGACAAAGAGCCTTGCTTCAGGTTGCAGAATTCCTCACGCTTGCTCTCAACCACGCTCTGAGGAATATGATGAGCTTTGAAGTCTTGACGGAATTCATCCCAGGTAATCACATGGCCACCTCTGGAATCTTTGTACTGCTGGAACCATTCTGCAGCTTGATCTTTGAGTTGGAAGGAAGCGAACTTGACGAAGTCCTCAGGCCTGACGTTACTGCACTCGAAATGCTTGCACAGATCCACGAGCCAATCGTCAGCATCAGTTGCCTCAACACAATTGCTGAAAGTCTTTGGCCCGTTAGCAAGGAACTGGTTGAGTGTAGCATAGTGATTCTGATTGTTGCCTTGGTTGCCTTGGTTCGCTTGATTGCACTCTTGAAGAATTTGCATGATCAACTGTGTGTTTGCATTCGTTGTGGCCATCACAGCTTGCCATGCCTCCGGAGGAGGAGGAGGTGGTGGCGGATCCTGATTCTGATTCTGGTTGGTGCTCTTAGCGGGAGCCATCCTGAAGAGGGTGACAACCGTTAGCACATTGACAGATAAAATGAAGCTGAATCAAACGGGTTGAAATTGCAACATATAGTCTTCACATCCGAACATAAGAACGAATGCATTCCACTTGGAATTGTCACATATCCATAAATTGAGAAGCCACTTAGAATTTAGGTAGAGGAATAAATCAACAAGGTACGGATCAAGAACGAATACTCGGTAAGAAATCCCAATCTCAAACCAATTATCCGTGGAAGAAGAACTAGAGCTACAAGAATTCCCACCTATGAAACTCCCGAACCTTTCCGGTTATACAATCAGGTGTTGGGGATACAGGGGAAGCATAATATCTCACCCAAATCTAGCAAATCCTACATCCAGCTGTATCCATCCTTCAACACATAACCGAGAAAAACATCGGAAACCATCTACCTCAACCTTTGAAAAGCATCCGTTATACAAGTTATGGCGATACTCCTGAACTCCCGCCCCAGTACTGGGTGGCGTCGAGGTTATCTCACCAACGAACTGCATAAAAGAGATTTTCGATGTCGGTGTACTAAACTCAGGTATTCCAGAACTGCAACGATAAAATTGTGATGACAACACCTCGGAGCTCGACTCCCCGGGACACTGCCACAACCCCTAAAGACAGGAGGCACCAAGAACAATGTTCTCGTCACAAAACCATCGAAACAATTCCAAGATACCCGCGTGATCCTAAATTTTTTTAAGTGAAATTTGAGCAGAGGAGAGTCAAAACTCTACGTCAGGATGCCTTACCAGAGCGATGAGGAGACCGGGAAGTAAAAAAGAATTCCTAAACTCTCCGATATATAATTCCTAAATGACTCAAAACATTTTTTCTAGACTCAACAACGGCTGCTAAAAACGATCAAGCAATGGGGGCTCCTAAGGTCGGGGAAGGCTCTGATTACCAACTTGTAATGCCCTCGATGCGGCTATATCTCCCACTTGTCGAGGCACGACTTAGAGGCATAACCGCATTGAAAGCAATGTCTCAAGTTAGGCAATCTTCACAACATCCCATGTAATGTAGATAATAAAAGGGGAGATACATAGTTGGCTTACACTCGCCACGTCAATCAAAGTACATAAATAGCATTACAACATTCAAACACTCATGGCCCGACTACGGCGCCAAAATAAAAGATAAACCCAACATGCGACACGGTCCCGATTGCCCCAACTGGGCACCACTACTGATTATCAAGGAAAGACACATAGTAACGGCGTGAGTCCTCGTCGAACTCCCACTTGAGCTCAAGCGCGTCATCTGGAACAGAATCATCAGGCCCTGCATCTGGTTTGGAAGTAATCTGTGAGCCACAGGGACTCAGCAATCTCGCACCCTCACGATCAAGACTATTCAAGCTTATAGGTAAGGCAAGGTAAATATGTGGAGCTGCAGCAAGCGACTAGCATATATGGTGGCTAACCTGTTCGCAAAAGAGAGGGAGAAGAGAAGGCAAAGCGCGAACGAATAACTAGAGAACAACCTGCGGCAAGCATTACTCCAACACCGTGTTCACTTCCCGGACTCCGCCGAGAAGAGACCATCACGGTAACTCACACAGTTGATTCATTTTAATTAAGTTAAGGTTCAAGTTATCTACAACCGGACATTAACAAATTCCCATCTGCCCATAACCGCGGGCACGGCTTTCGAAAGTTCAAATCCCTGCAGGGGAGTCCCAACTTAGCCCATGACAAGCTCTCACGGTCAACGAAGGAATAGACCTCCTCCCGAGACATTCCGATCAGACTCGGTATCCCGGTTCTACAAGACACATCGACAAGTTAAAACCAATCCAGCAACACCGCCTGAATGTGCGACAATTCCCGATAGGAGCTGCACATATCTCATTCTTAGGGCACACTCAAATTGTCTTAGGTACGGGTAGGCCAGCCCAGAGTTGCCCCTGGTGGCCACCGGCAGCTGACATGTGGACCAACACTCAGATGAGCACTGGCCCGGGGGGGAGGTTTAAAATAAGATGACCCTCGGGCTCCGAAAACCCTAGGGAAAAAGAGGCTAGGTGGCAAAAGGTAAAACCAAGGTTGGGAAGTGCTGGAAAAGCTTTAATCAAGGCGAACTATCAAGGGGTTCCCATTATAACCCAACCGCGTAAGGAACGCAAAATCCGGGAACATAACACCGATATGACGGAAACTAGGGCGGCAAGAGTGGAACAAAACACAAGGCGAGAGGACGAGCCTTCCACCCTTTACCAAGTATATAGATGCATTAAGATAACAAGGCAATATAATGATATCCCAACAAGTAAATAATGTTCCAACAAGGAACGGTCTCCAATCTTCACCTGCAGCTAGCAACGCTATAAGAGGGGCTGAGCAAAGCGGTAACATAGCCAATCAACGGTTTGCAAGGACATGGTGGGTTAGAGGTTTGACATGGCAATTTGGGAGGCATGATAAGCAAGTGGTAGGCATCGTAGCATAGGCATAGCAAAAGAGCGAGCATCTAGCAAAGCAAAGATAGTAGTGATTTCGAGGGTATGATCATCTTGCCTGCAAAGTTGTCAGAGTTGACTGGATCCTCGAAAGAAAACTCAACGGGCTCCTCATTAGCAAACTCGTCTCCCGGCTCTACCCAAACAAGACAAACAAGCAACAAGGACACAATCAACCACGTGCAAACTCAAACAACATGATGCGAAGATGGTATGCTATGCGGGATGCAATATGTGATGCATATGCAAGATTTGACAAGGAATGCATGAACCTGGCCTCAACATGGAAATCCAAGTGTGTCACTGGAAAGGTGAGACAAAACCGCTTGAAAACGATATAAAGAACGCCGGAATCGGAGTTACAGTTTGGGAATGGCAAGCAATTCAAATATGACCATGTTCTGTGATTTACAGCAAGTAGCCATCTAAATGCAACAAGATGAACATGCTACAGCACCCAAACATGGCATCAAAATACATGGCATGGATCCATTCATGATGCTTAACAAAAGAGGAAAACTGAGCTACGGCCAATTCATCCATTAACAGGTTGAAACAAGCTTCGAAAAAATGCATTTGGTAAACAGATTTCAGACTTAGTGAAATTAACACTTGTTTGAATTTCAGATCTGGTAGCACACTTTGGAGCATGAAAACTATATGCTACAGGACCTGAACATGGCAAAGTAAAGCATGGCATGGAGCTACTCTAAGAGCTTAACAAAAGTCCCTTAGTGACCTTGAGCCAAAAGGGATCAGAAAATACATTTGCAAGCATGTGAACATGGCAAAAACATAAGCAATTCTCAGACTCTATGAAAACTGGAACATGCAAAATCAGATATCAAATAGGCATGTTTACGAGCTCGATGCACTCACTACAGAGCATGTCATGAAAATATAAGCATACACCCACCAATAATACACATTATACAAGCTAGACATGGCAAGAACAATAGCATGGCATGCACGGATCAATTACAACATCTTCGGCAAAATCGCTAACAAGTAGACAATCTGCCCAGATACATGAAATAGCAAAAGTAGAGCTCGCTTGACTCAAGCTAGGGTGCTCCATAATAGCAAACAAAGACATGAATGGATAGAGCACTACAAGATTAACAAAAATACTTACTGATCATCCTCAAAAGAGGCACGGATCACTAGGAAACAACATGAACATATGGCATATTGAGATAAACAGGTCAAGGACTTAGTGGAAATGCTAAGTCCCTGAAATCAGCATCAACGATTGCACCACTTTGCAAGCTTGTGCTAGTCACCACATACATCACAAAAATACATGGGTTGCACCTCTAGATAGATGGCAAAACATATAACAAAACACATGTAGAGCTCAAGGGCATATCATGCACACAATAATCATGGCAAAAATGACAAATATCTAATTGGAGCAGCAGATCTGACAACTATCTTAAATAGCATTATTCCAACAGCATTTCGGGCATCAAGATGAACTCAAATGAAAATGATGCAATGAGATGAAATGATGTGCTCTTTGAGACGAACATTTTGATATGCTATATGCCCAAAACGGAGCTACGGATGTGGAGTTACGGCATGACGAACATAGCAAAATAATTAGGGTTAGGGACGGAAAGTCAACCGATCTGAGATCCGGATCCAGATCTCGCCGCACGGACTTCGAGGTTTGCCGGGATCGGAGGTCGCCAGAGATGGAGTTGACCGCCAGAGTGGAACTTGGTGCATGGAGGAGGAGGCGGCGCCGGACTTTGGGCGGCGCGGGCGGAGTGGTGGCCGGGCGAGGCGGCGGCGGCTCGAGCTTGCCGGCCGTGGTGGCGCGCGGCGGCCGGTGGCCTTTAATGGCGAGGTGGCGGTGCCGGCGTAGGCTTCCAGAGGCGGCGGGGCGACGAGCTAGGCGGCGGGGCGGAGGGAGAGGACGAAGGTGGGCGGCAGCGCGCCGGTTTGGGCCGCGGGGGCCCGGGATGGGCTTCCCGGGCCGGTGGCGGAGGGAGGCGGCGATGGGCCACGTGGCGCGCGGCGGTTGGCCGGAGGCGGCGGCGGACGCTGTTCGGCCGGGGACGGACGTGTCCGGCGCGGCGCGAGGTGGTTTTTTTAGGGTTTGGATGGGGGAGATCCGGAATTTCGAGAGGGTGGTCTATATATAGAGGTAGAGGGAGATAGGAGTGTCCAAATGAGGTGCGATTTTCGGCCACGCGATCGTGATCGAACGCTCTAGATGATGGAGAGGGTTTTGGTGGGTTTTGGGCCAAAATGGAGGGGTGTTGGTCTGCAACACACACGAGGCCTTTTCGGTCCCTTGGTTAACCGTTGGAGCATGAAACGAAGTCCAAATGATACGAAACTTGACAGGCGGTCTACCGGTAGTAAACCAAGGCCGCTTGGCAAGTCTCGGTCCAATCCGGAAATGTTTAATCCCCACACACGAAAGAAACGTAGAAATGACCACCGGAGGAGAACGAAGCGCCGGAATGCAAAACGGACAACGGGGAAAATGCTCGGATGCATGAGATGAACACGTATGCAAATGCAATGCACATGATGACATGATATTTGATGCATGACAATGACAACAACACACGGAGACAAAAACCCGAACCCGAGAAAATAAAATAACTTAGTGCCAGAAATGGCAAGAGTTGGATTACATATTAGGAAAATCATATCCGGGGTGTTACACGCTCCTCCTCCAATGCGTCCAAACTGTCCTGCCGATCGAGTTCGGCCTCTCTTTCTTTGTACATGCGCACTCGAGGTGAGTCATGAATTATGTCGCAAGGCAGAACTGCCTCTGCGCCGTACACCATAAAGAATGGTGTGTATCCGGTGGGGCGATTCGGCGTGGTCCGCAGCCCCCAGAGTACGGAGTCGAGCTCCTCTACCCAGTGCGTGTTAGATTCCTTGAGGGACCGCACTAATCTAGGTTTGATGCCGCTCATGATAAGACCATTTGCATGTTTGACCTGACCGTTAGTTTGTGGGTGATAGACGGAAGCATAATCGAGCTTGATGCCCATGTTTTTGCACCAGAGCTTTACCTCGTCGTCCGTAAAGTTCGTGCCGTTATCAATGATGATGCTGTGGGGGACGCCGTAGCGGTGTACAACCCTGGATATAAAGTCTATCACCGGTCCGGATTTGGCCGTCTTAACAGGCTTGGCTTCTATCCATTTGGTGAACTTATCCACCATGACCAGTAAGTATTTTTTCTTGTGGGTTCTGCCTTTAAGGGGTCCAACCATGTCAAGCCCCCAAACCGCGAAGGGCCAAGTGATGGGGATAGTTTGGAGGGCGGTGGGTGGCATATGGCTTTGGTTTGCAAAGAGCTGGCAGCCGGCGCATCGTTGGACTAAGTCCTGGGCGTCTACCCGGGCTGTCGGCCAATAAAAGCCTGTACAGAAGGCCTTGCTTACAAGGGACCAAGCTGCAGTGTGATGAACGCCGAGTCCGGCATGAATTTCAGCCAGGAGGTTCCGCCCTTCCTCTTCGGAGATGCACCTTTGAAGTACTCCGGTAGTGCTTTTCTTATAAAGCTCTCCCTCGTGGACTTTGTAGGCTTTGGATCGCCGCACTATGCAGCGTGCCTCATTTTGGTCCTCGGGGAGTTCCTGCCTAGTAAGGTAGGCGAGGAATGGTTCTATCCACGGGACGATGACGGCCATTATTACGTGGGCTGAAGGTGTTATTTCATTGGCAGAGCCTCCGATTGTGTCAGAATGTTCGGTGTCGGGCAGTGCGGTTGGGTCTGGGCTGTTATTGTTCGGCTCCCCTTCCCATACTACAGATGGCTTGAACAGCCTTTCCAAGAAGATGTTGGGGGGGACTACATCGCATTTTTTGCCGATGCGTGCCAGGACATCTGCCGCCTGATTATTTTCCCGGGCTATATGGTGAAATTCAAGCCCTTCGAACCGAGCTGACATTTTTAGGACGGCGTTGCGGTAAGCTGCCATTTTTGGATCCTTGGCATCGAAGTCTCCGTTTATTTGGGATATTGCGAGGTTTGAGTCCCCGCGCACCTCTAGGCGTTGAATGCCCATAGATACTGCCATCCGGAGACCATGTAAAAGGGCCTCATATTTGGCTGCATTGTTGGAGTCTGTGTACATAATCTGGAGTACGTATTGAACTGTGTCTCCTGTGGGGGAAGTCAAAACGACGCCAGCCCCCAGTCCGGCCAACATCATGGAGACGTCGAAATGCATGATCCAATTTGAATATGTGCCGTACTCTTTAGGGAGTTCGGCCTCAGTCCATTCTATGACGAAGTCAGCCAAAACTTGCGACTTGATGGTTCGTCGTGGCTTATAAGTTATGTCGAACAGGAGGAGCTCAATGGACCATTTTGTAATCCGGCCCGTTGCGTCACGGTTGTTTATAATATCGTTAAGTGGTACTTCCGAGGCTACTGTTATTGAACACTCTTGAAAGTAGTGGCGTAGCTTCCGGGATGCCATGAATACCGCGTAAGCAATCTTTTGATAATGCGGGTACCGTGATTTGCATGGAGTGAGGACAGTGGACACATAATAGACCGGCTTTTGAAGGGGGAATTTGTGTCCGGCCGTTTCTCGTTCGACGACGAGCACTGCGCTTACAACCTGATGTGTTGCTGCAATGTACAATAGCATTGGTTCGCCAATGTTTGGCGCGGCCAGGACTGGGTTTGTTGCCAATATGGCTTTTATTTCGTTGAGTCCGGCCATTGCTGCATCTGTCCATTCGAAGTGTTCGGTGCGCCGAAGGAGGCGGTAAAGGGGTTGGGCCTTTTCTCCCAAGTGGGAGATAAAGCGGCTTAGAGCCGCCATGCATCCGGTTAACTTTTGTATTTGTTTGAGGTCTTTTGGGATATCCAATTGTGACAGACCTCGGATCTTGGCTGGATTTGCTTCAATTCCTCTACCGGATACAATGAAGCCCAAGAGCTTTCCGGCTGGAATGCCAAAAACGCATTTTTCCGGGTTGAGCTTGATGTCGTATGTTCGGAGGTTATCAAATGTGAGCCACAATTTGTCTACTAGAGATTCGACATGTCTTGTTTTGACGACCACATCATCTACATATGCCTCCACTATTTTGCTGATCTGGTTTGCCATACATGTCTGAATCATGCGCTGATATGTTGCACCGGCGTTTTTGAGCCCGAAGGGCATTGTGTTGAAGCAGAATGGGCCATATGGTGTGATAAATGCCATTGCGGCTTGGTCTGATTCTGCCATCTTGATTTGATGGTAGCCGGAATATGCGTCGAGGAAACACAACGAATCGTGTCCTGTGGTAGCGTCGATAATTTGATCGATGCGGGGGAGGGGGAAGGGATCCTTTGGGCAAGCCTTGTTAAGGTCTTTAAAATCAACGCACATGCACCAGGATTTGTCCTTCTTTGGTACCATCACCAGGTTTGCTAGCCAGTCCGGATGTTTTATATCTCTGATGAATCCGGCCTCCAATAGCTTTTCTAGCTCCTCTCCCATGGCCTGTCTCTTAGGTTCGGAGAAACGCCGAAGGGCTTGTTTGACAGGTTTGAATCCTTTTAGGATATTTAAGCTGTGCTCGGCCAGCCTGCGTGGGATTCCTGGCATGTCTGAAGGGTGCCAGGTGAAAATGTCCCAGTTCTCTCGTAGGAACTCTCGCAGTGCGGCGTCTACATCAGGGTTTAACTGTGCCCCGATGGAAGCTGTTTTATTGGGGTCCGTTGGATGGACCTGGAATTTGACTATTTCATTCGCCGGTTTAAAGGAGGTGGACTTGGATCTTTTTTCGAGTACCACATCGTCCCTGTTCACCGTGGAGCGCAGCGCAATCAGTTCCTCAGCCGCTAGGGCTTCGGATAGTGCCTCGAGGGCCAGTGCGGCTGTCTTGTTTTCGGCGCGGAGTGCTATGTACGGATCACTAGCGAGAGTGATGATCCCGTTAGGCCCAGGCATCTTGAGCTTCATGTACCCGTAATGGGGTATTGCTTGGAAGATTGTAAACGCTTCCCGCCCTAGCAGAGCGTGATAACCGCTACTGAACGGAGCCACATGGAACGTGACCTCTTCGGACCTGTAATTATCCGGCGTGCCGAACACTACATCTAGTGTGATTTTTCCTGGACAGCGCGCTTCCCGATTGGGGATTATTCCTCTAAAGGTTGTGCTACTTCGCTCAATGCGGTTCCAGTCTATTTCCATTTTTTGAAGGGTTTCCTCATGAATGAGGTTCAATCCGCTACCGCCGTCCATGAGTACCTTGGTAAGAAGAAAGTCGTCCACTATTGGACTGAGGACCAATGCGGCTGGTGCTCGGGCTGTTCGGAATTTAGGTTCATCACTAGCGTTAAAGGTAATAGCCGTGTCACTCCATGGGTTTATTGTTGCTACTTCGTAGACTTCGCAAGGCTGCGGAGTGTCCTTTTTCGCATATTATTTGATGCAAAAGTCTCGAAGACTGTTAATACCGTATTGGTGTCTCTCGGGTGGCTTTCTGTGGCCTCCGGAATTAGGAGATCTTTGCCAATTTTAGCCATCTGCAGGAGTATCCAACATGCTCTAAGGCTGTGAGTTGGTGTGGCGTCCTCTGTACTATGAATTTTACAGGGTCCATTAAGCCATCCTTCTAGTACGGTTCCATGCCCTGTAGAGGGTTTTTGCTTTTTGGTGTTTGACCCGGGTGTCTGGCGATGATGCACCCTTTTATTTCGGACTGGGTTTGTATTCAGGGCCGGATCGTCCCAAAATTTTATTTCGGTTTTCCAGGCGCTTTCCATCGCACAGTACTTTCGTACCATGGATGCTAAGTCAGCGAAGCGTGTAATATCACGGAGACATATGGCGTTGAGGATTCCCTTGTCCGTGCAATTATTGCAGAAGATTGAGATTGCGTCTTCCTCGCGGCAGTCCCTTATCCTGTTCCTAACTAGGAGGAATCTGGCCCAGTAATGATGCACTGTTTCATTGGGCTCTTGCCTGATTTGGGATAGATCGCTTATGTTCGGGTCGGTGGGTGGAATTAAATCCGAAGCCTCACCCAATCTGAGGCTCGGAGGCTGAGGAATTTCCGAACTTGAAAATTTGGATTCCTGGATGTTGTCCAATGAATCCATCCAGTTGCCTGACTCTAAGTTCAGGTCTTGAGTGATATCCTCCCCTCCGCGGGTATCCGGCCTGGAGGGATCAGGAATCCGGACGTAGCTAGTCCTTAAGATAGATGAAGGGTCGCCACATTGTTCCTCTACCACAGCAACGTGATGGGTGACTTGGGGAGAGTTAATCTCTCTCAGATCGGGTTTAGGCCCAATCTGGTCATAATCCGTAGCGACTCCCAGGGCGGCGATGCGGTCCAAGAGCTCGTTTATGGAGGAGAGCTCCATTGGATCTAACTGCTCGGCGAGTTCCGAGCTGACATGAAGATTGTTTTCGATGGCTCGAGAGGTCATCGTCGGCGCAGAAGCCGAACAGGCGGTCATAAGAAAACCACCTAGCCGGAGGGTTTGGCCAACAGCCAAAGCTCCCTTAGCAACGGTGCCGTCTTTAAAGACGGGGCCAGGCATCCTTCCTGATGGTGACGACACAGAGGAACTCTCAATGAAAGCACCAATGTCGGTGTCAAAACCGGCAAATCTCGGGTAGGGGGTCCCGAACTGTGCGTCTAGGCCGGATGGTAACAGGAGGCAAGGGACACAAAGTTTTACCCAGGTTCGGGCCCTCTTGATGGAGGTAAAACCCTACGTCCTGCTTGATTAATATTGATGATATGGGTAGTACAAGAGTAGATCTACCAGGAGATCGGAGAGGCTAAACCCTAGAAGCTAGCCTATGGTATGATTGTTGTTCTGTTTGTTGTCCTACGGACTAAAACCCTCCGGTTTATATAGACACCAGAGAGGGTTAGGGTTACACAAAGTCGGTTATAATGGTGGGAGATCTATATATCCGTATCACCAAGCTTGCCTTCCACGCCAAGGAAAGTCCCTTCCGGACACGGGACGAAGCTTCAATCTTGTATCTTCATAGTCCAGGAGTCCGGCTGAAGGTATAGTCCAGCCATCCGGATACCCCCTAATCCAGGACTCCCTCACCCACCTAGGCACAACAGAGAGGTCAACACGCCGGTCTAAATCCTATGGCGCAGGGGTCTGGGCCCATCGCCCATTGCACACCTGCACGTTGCGAGGGCGGCCGGAGAGCAGACCTAGCAACCTCCATTACAAAGGAAGTTGCGTTACGCGGTCCAACCCGGCGCGTGCCACTCAGTCGCTGACGTCACGAAGGCTTCGGCTGATACCACGACGTCAAGTGCCCATAACTGTCCCCGCGTAGATGGTTAGTGCGTATAGGCCAGTGGCCAGACTCAGATCAAATACCAAGATCTCGTTAAACGTGTTATCTTGAAATAATCGCGAACGCCGGCCAGGGCCAGGCCCACCTCTCCCCTAGGTGGTCTCAACCTGCCCTATCGCTTCGCCACAAAGATCCACACAGAGGGCCGTTGGGACAAAGGTCCTTTCAGCCCCCAATCCGTGAATCACTCACCGGTGCTCCACGAGCCGACCCGACTTTAGTCACCACATGTATCATGTATAAAGTATATAGTATATACCCGTGATCACCTCCCGAGTGATCACGGCCCGATAGTATAGCATGGCAGACGGACAAGTAGGTAGGGCCACTGATGATAAACTAGCATCCTATACTAAGCATTAGGATTGCAGGTAAAGGTAACAACAGTAGTATAAAGGACTGGCTATGCATCAGGATAGGATTAACGGAAATCAGTAATGTGCTACACTACTCTAATGCAAGCAGTATAGAGAAGAGTAGGCGATATCTGGTGATCAAGGGGGGGGGGGGGGCTTGCCTGGTTGCTCTGACAAGAGAGAGGGGTCGTCTTCGATGTAGTCAAACACACGGACATCGGCAATGGTGTCGGAGTCTACCGGAAAGAAGTAACGGAGGGGGAACACAATAAATAACAGAGCAATCAAATGTAACACAAAGCAAGGCGCGACAATACATTGTGCTAGGGGTACCTAACGCGGGGATAGGTGATACCGGCGAAGGGGGAAACATCCGGGAAAATATTCCCGGTGTTTCGTGTTTTTGGACAGACGGACCGGAGGGGGAAGTTGTGTGTTTGCTATGCTAGGGATGTGTTGCGGACGAACGGGCTGCGTATCCGGATTTGCCTCGTCGTTCTGAGCAGCTTTCATGTACAAAGTTTTTCCATCCGAGCTACGGTTTATTTTATATTAATTTTAAAAGATTTGATTTAATTTTAGCATTTATTTAATTATTTTAATTCAACATTATCCAGAATGGTGCTTGTTGACGTCATCATGACGTCAGCAGTCAACAGAGGTGTTGACTGGTCAAACTGACGTGTGGGTCCAATGGGACCCACCTGTCATTCACTATTTAGGCTAATTAGGGTTTAGCTAACTAATTACTATTTAATTAAACTAACAAGTTAATTAGATTAATTTAATTAATTAATTATATTTTTATTTTCATTTTCCTTAAAACGTTCTGGGCTGGGCCCCACGTGTTTGTGGCCCAGAAGGGCTTACGGCCACGCGGTTAGCGGGTGTAGAGGGACGGTCGCCCGCTTGGAGGCCCGAGGCCAACAAGAGGGCCGCCGGCCACTGCGGCAGCCGGAGTAGTGCGGCGCGACGTCGGCGTGAGCTCGGACTAGGGCGGGGCAAGGGGAGCGGAGGCGTGCATGCGTGTAGGCGGCAGCACTGGCGGAGGTGGGATGGAGCAGGAGCGGCGATGGAGGGCGGCAGGCGTCGCACGATGCGGTTGAGGGGCGCAACCGGCGTGAGTGGCTGGTGGCTCCGGCGTCTTGCCACTGGTCGGAGCAAGGGCACGGCTAGGCGAGCCAGCGCGGGCGAGGGGAGGAGGCGGGTGAGGCGGGGGCGGTGGCACGGTGGTGGTCGCGAGGAGCGGGGGCGGCGCAGGGGCGGACGGGGAGTGAAGCAGGGGCGGCGAGCGGGGCATATGCGATCCAGGGGGAGCGATGACGCGGCCGGCGCGGTTGTGGCGCGTGTGGTGCGAGCCACGACAGAGGAAGGACACGACGGCGACGGCGCACAGCAATAGCCGCAGAAGCAGAGAAGAAGGAATGAGGCCGGAGCCCGGGGGCTCACCCACATTGCACGGTCGAGGGGAGGCGTGGCTCGGGGTGCCTTTGGGGAGGAGGACGGGGATGAGCGACGTGGTGGTGTGCTACGTCTTGAGCTTGCGTTGGTTTTCCCCGAAGAGGAATGGATGATGCAGCAGAGTAGCGTAAGTATTTCCCTCAGTTTTTGAGAACCAAGGTATCAATCCAGTAGGAGGCCACGCTCAAGTCCCTCGTACCTGCACAAAGCGATAGCTACTCGCAACCCACGCGATTAGGGGTTGTCAAGCCCTTCACGGTCACTTACGAGAGTGAGATCTGATAGATAGAATATTTTTTGGTATTTTTGATATAAAGATGCAAGATAAAAAGTAAAGGCAAACTAAATAGCAAAAGAATACTAAAGTGATGGAGATTGATATGATGAGAATAGACCCGGGGGCCTTAGGTTTCACTAGTGGCTTCTCTCAAGAGCATAAATATTCTACGGTGGGTGAACAAATTACTGTTGAGCAATTGATAGAATTGTGCATAATTATGACAATATCTAGGCATGATCATGTATATAGGCATCACGTCAGTGACAAGTAGATCGAAATGATTCTGCATCTACTACTATTACTCCACTCATCGACCGCTATCCAGCATGCATCTAGAGTATTAAGTTAAAAACAGAGTAACACCTTAAGCAAGATGACATGATGTAGAGAGATAAATGCATGCAATATGAAATAAACCCAATCTTGTTATCCTCGATGGCAACTATACAATACATGCCTTGCTGCCCCTTTTGTCACTGGGTAAGGACACCGCAAGATCGAACCCAAAGCTAAGCACTTCTCCCATGGCAAGAACTACCAATCTAGTTGGCCAAACCAAACAGATAATTCGAAGAGACTTGCAAAGATAACCAATCATTACATAAAAGAATTCAGAGAAGATTCAAATATTATTCATAGATAGACTTGATCATAAACCAACAATTCATCGGTCTCAACAAACACACCGCAAAAACAAGATTACATCGAATAGATCTCCACAAGAGAGGGGGAGAACTTTGTATTGAGATTCAAAGAGAGAGAAGAAGCCAACCAGCTACTAACTATGGACCCGAAGGTCTGAGGTAAACTACTCACACTCCATCGGAGAGGCTATGATGATGTAGAAGCCCTCCATGATGACGGCCCTCTCCCGCGGAGCTACGGAACAGGCCCCAAGATGGGATCTCATGGATACAGAAAGTTGCAGCGGTGGAATTAGGTTTTTGGCTCCTGTTCTGATCGTTTGGGGGTACGTGTGTATATATAGGAGGAAGAAGTACGTGAGGAGCAACAGGGGCCCACGAGGCAGGGGGCGCGCCCTAGGGGGGGCGCCCCCCACCCTCGTGACCGCCTCTTTTGTTCCTTGGAGCAGGGTCCAAGTCTCCTGGATCACGTTCGGTGAGAAAATCACGTTCCCGAAGATTTTATTCCGTTTGGACTCCGTTTGATATTCCGTTTCTTCGAAACACTGAAATAGGCAAAAAAACACAATTCTGGGCTGGGCCTCCGGTTAATAGGTTAGTCCCAAAAATAATATAAAAGTGGAAAATAAAGCCCAATATAGTCCAAAACAGTAGATAATATAGCATGGAGCAATCAAAAATTATAGATACGTTGGAGACTCTCTACTATGAAGATCATGTGCTACTTTGAAGCACAAGTGTGGTAAAAGGATAGTAACATTGTCCCTTCTCTCTTTTTCTCTCATTTTTTATTTTTTATTTTTATATGGCCTTTCTCTTCTTTTATTTAGGCTTCTTTGGCCTCTCTTTTTTCGTCCGGAGTCTCATCCCGACTTGTGGGGGAATCATAGTCTCCATCATTCTTACCTCACTGGGACAATGCTCTAATAATGATGATCATCACACTTTTATTTTTCTTACAACTCAACAATTACAACTCGATACTTAGAACAAAATATGACTCTATGTGAATGCATCCGGCGGTGTGCCGGGATATGCAATATGACAATGATGAATGTGTAATTATGAACTAGATGGTGGAAAGTTGCATGGCAATATATCTCGGAATGGCTAAATAGGTAGGTATGGTGGCTGTTTTGAGGAAGGTATATGGTAGGTGTATGATACCGGCGAAAGTTGTGTGGTATTAGAGAGGCTAGCAAGGGTGGAAGGGTGGGAGTGCGTATAATCCATGGACTCAACATTAGTCATAAAGAACTCATATACTTATTGCAAAAATCTAGAAGTTATCAAAGCAAAGTATTACGCGCATGCTCCTAGGGGGATATATTGGTAGGAAAAGACCATCGCTCGTCCCCGACCGCCACTCATAAGGAAGACAATCAATAAATAAATCATGCTCTGACTTCATCACATAACGGTTCACCATACGTGCATGCTACGGGAATCACAAACTTTAACACAAGTATTCTTTAAATTCACAACTACTCAACTAGCATGACTTTAATATTATCACCTCCATATCTCAAAACAATTATCATGCTTCAATCTTTTCTTAGTATTCAACACACTCAAAAGAAAGTTTCACAAATCATGAATACCAAGCATATTATTATTAGGCAACTTACCATGCTATTTAAGAGACTCTCAAATTAATTTATGTGAAGCATGATAGATCAATAGTTTCTTTAAAACGAATCCACCACCGTGCTCTAAAAGATCTAAGTGAAGCACATAGAGCAAAATTATCTAGCTCAAAATATAAGTGAAGCACATAGAGCAAAATTATCTAGCTCAAAATATAAAGTGAAGCACATAGAGCAAAATTATCTAGCTCAAAAGATATAAGTGAAGCACATAGAGCAAAATTATCTAGCTCAGAAGATATAAGTGAAGCACATAGAGTATTCTAACAATTAATTCATGTATGGCATCTCAAAAGGTTTACAGCAGGATGATGTTGTATACTAGCAAACAAAGACATAAATAATACAAGACGCTCCAAGCAAAACACATATCATGTTGGCGAATAAAAATATAGCTCCAAGTAAATTACCGATGGAAGTGGACGAAAAGAGGGATGCCTTCCGGGGCATCCCCAAGCTTTAACTTTTTGGTGTCCTTGGATTATCTTGGGGGTGCCATGGGCATCCACAAGCTTAGTCTCTGCCACTCCTTGTTCCATGATCCATCAAAAGAATTCACCCAAAACTTGAAAACTTCACAACACAAAACTCAAAATAGAAAACTCGTGAGCTCCGTTAGCGAAAGAAAACAAAAGACCACTTCAAGGTACTGTAATGAACTCATTCTTTATTTATATTGGTGTTAAACCTACTGTATTCCAACTTCTCTAATGGATTATAAACTATTTTACTAGCCATAGATTCATCAAAATAAGCAAACAACACACGAAAAACAGAATCTGTCAAAAACAGAACAGTCTGTAGTAATCTGTAGCTAGCGCAAGATCTGGAACCCCAAAATTCTAAAATAAATTTCTGGACGTGAGGAATTTATCTATTAATCATTCTGCAAAAATAATTAACTAAATAGCACTATTAAAATAAAAATGACAGCAGTTCTCGTGAGTGCTAAAGTTTATGTTTTCTAAAGCATGTTCAACAAGACTTTCCCCAAGTCTTCCCAACGGTTCTACTTGGCACAAACACTAATTAAACACAAAAAACACAACCAAAACAGAGGATAAATAATTTATTTATTACTAAACAGGAGCAAAAAGCAAGTAGAAAATAAAATTGGGTTGCCTCCCAACAAGCGCTATTGTTTAACGCCCCTAGCTAGGCATAACGAGCAAGAATAGATCTAGGTATTGCCATCTTTGGTAGGCAATCCATAAGTGGCTCTCATGATAGTTTCATATGGTAATTTTATTTTCTTTCTTGGAAAGTGTTCCATGCCCTTTTTTAATGGAAATTGAAATCTAATATTCCCTTCCTTCATATCAATAATCGCACCAACCGTTCTAAGGAAAGGTCTACCAAGAATAATAGGGCAAGAAGGATTGCAATCTATATCAAGAACAATGAAATCTACGGGCACATAATTCCTATTTGCAACAATAAGAACATCATTAATTCTTCCCATAGGTTTCTTAATAGTGGAATCCGCAAGATGCAAGTTTAGAGAGCAATCATCAAAATTACGGAAATCTAGTAAATCACACAAAGTCTTGGGAATAGTAGAGACACTAGCACCCAAATCACACAAAGCATAAAACTCATAATCTTTAATTTTAATTTTAATAGTTGGTTCCCACTCATCATAGAGTTTTCTAGGGATAGAAACTTTCAACTCAAGTTTTTCTTCATAGATTGCATCAAGGCATCAACAATATGTTCGGTAAAGGCTTTATTTCGACTATAAGCATGTGGAGAATTTAGCACGGATTGCAACAAGGAAATACAATCAATTAAAGAGCAATTTTCATAATTAAATTCCTTGAAATCCAATATAGTGGGTTTAGCAACATCTAGATTTTTATTTCTTTCCATCCCACTTTCATCAATTTCATCATTAAGATCTAAACACTCCAAATTTTTAGAACGCCTTCTAGGTAAAGGAAGATCATATTCAGTTTCATCAAGATTCATATTGCAAAACAAAGATTTAATTGGAGACACATCAATAACTTTTAGATCTTCATCATTAATTTTCATAGGAATTGGAAGAACACGCTTTAATAAAGGCATCTTTGGAAGCACGCATCCTAGCGGTTCTTTCTTTACACTCATCAATTGAAATTCTCATGGCTTTTAGAGACTCATTAATATCATGCTTAGGTGGAATAGATCTAAGTTTCAAAGCATCAACATCAAGAGCAATTCTATCAACGTTCCTAGCCAAATCATCAATCTTAAGCAATTTTTCTTCAATCATAGCATTAAAATTCTTTTGCGAAGAAATAAATTCTTTAATATTAGATTCAAAATCAGAGGGCATCTTATTATAATTTCCATAAGAGTTGTTGTAGGAATTCCCATAATTATTAGAAGGATTACTAGGATATGGCCTAGGATTAAAATTCCCTCTATAAGCGTTGTTACCAAAATTATTCCTACCAACAAAATTCACATCCATAGATTCATTGTTATTCTCAATCAAAGTAGACAAAGGCATATCATTAGGATCAGAAGAAACACTCTTAGTAGCAAATAATTTCATAAGTTCATCCATCTTTCCACTCAACACATTAATTTCTTCTATCGCATGCACTTTTTTATTAGATGTTCTTTCAGTATGCCATTGAGAATAATTAACCATAATATTATCTAGGAGTTTAGTAGCATCTCCTAAAGTGATTTCCATAAAAGTGCCTCCCGCGGCCGAATCTAAAAGATTTCTAGAAGCAAAATTCAATCCGGCAAAAATTTTGTATAATCATCCACAAATTCAAACCATGAGTAGGGCAATTACGTATCATTAATTTCATTCTCTCCCAAGCTTGTGCAACATGTTCATGATCAAGTTGTTTAAAGTTCATAATATCGTTTCTAAGAGAGATGATCTTAGCGGGAGGAGAAATACTTAGAGATAAAAGCATCTTTGCACTTGTTCCATGAATCAATACTATTTTTAGGCAAAGACGAAAACCAAGCTTTAGCACGATCTCTAAGCGAAAAAGGAAATAGCTTCAATTTAACGACATCATTATTGACATCTTTTTTCTTTTGCATATCACATAAATCAACGAAGCTATTCAGATGAGTAGCGGCATCTTCACTAGGAAGGCCGGCGAATTGATCTTTCATAACAAGATTCAACAAAGCAGTATTAATTTCACAAGATTCAGCATCGGTAAGAGGAGCAATCGGAGTGCTAAGGAAATCATTATTATTGGTATTGGTGAAGTCACACAATTTGGTAGTATCTTGAGCCATCGCGAACAAGCAAGCAATCTAACACATGAGCAAACAAAAAGCAAACGGGCAAAAAGAGGCAAATAGAGAGGGAGGATAGAGAGAGAGGGCGAATAAAACGGCAAGGGTGAATTGGGGGGAGAGGAAAACGAGAGGCAAATGGCAAATAATGTAATGCGAGAGATAGGGATTGTAATGGGTACTTGGTATATGACTTTTTGCGTAGACTCCCCGGCAACGGCGCCATAAATCCTTCTTGCTGCGTCTTGAGCTTGCGTTGGTTTTCTCCGAAGAGGAAGGGATGATGCAGCAGAGTAGTGTAAGTATTTCCCTCAGTGTTTGAGAACCAAGGTATCAATCCAGTAGGAGCCCACGCTCAAGTCCCTCGTACCTGCACAAAGCGATAGCTACTCGCAACCAACGCGATTAGGGGTTGTCAAGCCCTTCAGGTCACTTACGAGAGTGAGATCTGATAGATAGAATATTTTTGGTATTTTTGATATAAAGATGCAAAGTAAAAAAGTAAATAGCAAAGCAATATAAAAGTGATGGAGATTGATATTATAAGAATAGACTCGGGGGCCATAGGTTTCACTAGTGGCTTCTCTCAAGAGCATAAGTATTCTACGGTGGGTGAACAAATTACTGTTGAGCAATTGATAGAATTGTGCATAATTATGAGAATATCTAGGCATGATCATGTATATAGGCATCACGTCCGTGTCAAGTAGATCGAAACGATTCTGTATCTACTACTATTACTCCACTCATCGACCGCTATCCAGCATGCATCTAGAGTATTAAGTTAAAAATAGAGTAACGCCTTAAGCAAGATGGCATGATGTAGAGAGATAAATTCATGCAATATGAAATAAACCCCATCTTGTTATCTCGATGGCAACGATACAATACATGCCTTGCTGCCCCTTCTGTCACTGGGTAAGGACACCGCAAGATCGAACCCAAAGCTAAGCACTTCTCCATGGCAAGAACTACCAATCTAGTTGGCCAAACCAAACGGATAATTCGAAGAGACTTGCAAAGATAACCAATCATACATAAAAGAATTCAGAGAAGATTCAAATATTATTCATAGATAGACTTGATCATAAACCCACAATTCATCGGTCTCAACAAACACACCGCAAAAAGAAGATACATCGAATAGATCTCCACAAGAGAGGGGCAGAACTTTGTATTGAGATTCAAAGAGAGAGAAGAAGCCATCTAATACTAACTATGGACCCGAAGGTCTGAGGTAAACTACTCACTATTCATCGGAGGGGCTATGATGATGTAGAAGCCCTCCGTGATGACGGCCCTCTTCCGCGGAGCTCCGGAACAGCCCCAAGATGGGATCTCATGGAATACAGAAAGTTGCGGCGGTGGAATTAGGTTTTTGGCTCCTGTCCTGATAGTTTGGGGGTACGTGTGTATATATAGGAGGAAGAAGTACGCCGGAGGAGCAACGAGGGGCCCACGAGGCAAGGGGGCGCACCCTAGGGGGGCACCCCCCACCCTCGTGACCGCCTCTTTTGTTCCTTGGAGCAGGGTCCAAGTCTCCTGGATCACGTTCGGTGAGAAAATCACGTTCCTGAAGATTTTATTCCGTTTGGACTTCGTTTGATATTCCGTTTCTTCGAAACACTGAAATAGGCAAAAAAACTGCAATTCTGGGCTGGGCCTCCGGTTTAATAGGTTAGTCCCAAAAATAATATAAAAGTGGAAAATAAAGCCCAATATAGTCCAAAACAGTAGATAATATAGCATGGAGCAATCAAAAATTATAGATACGTTGGAGACGTATCATGGTGGTGACGGGCGTAGCGGTCCTCGGGCGACGGCAGTGTCCTACAGCGGCGTCGGGTAGGATGGCGCGATGTAGGAGGGGGAGGAAGGAGACTGGGAGGGTGGCGCCGCGGTGACCGAGCGGGGCGCGGGGCCGGGTGCCTCTGATCCCGTTCTGGATCGGGGAGGCAGCACAGAAGGGGGAAGTGGGACGAGTGGGGGGAAGTGGGTGCGGTCGGTGGTGGCTAGGGTTTTGGTATGATGAATAAGGGGAGTGGGGTGGGCCGGCCTGGCGGCCCAGAGGACAGATGGGTTGAAGCCCAGTGGGACATGGGGGCTTCTTTCTATTTAGTTTTGTTTTTGTTTCTTTGTTTATTTATTTATTTCTTTTCTGTTTTATTACATTCATCAATTTATTTTAGTTTTGTAAAATATAATTTCAACATCTAAATTAGTATTTATGAACACAACACTGCCACATTAATTTGGACAGCTAAATAAAATAGTTTAATATTTTATTAATTTGAAAAAGGTATTAAATTAAATGTTTTGCTGCTGTTTTAATTACCTTAGTGCATCTAAACACTTTACAAAAAATGTGGTTTTTGTATCAATATTTTTTTTGATTTATTTTCTACAACTTGAACATTTTAGTTTTAAAGTTTGAAAACTTTTGATGTTTGCTTTTAATTCAATTTGAATTTGAATCGCTTTTGAACTAACGCGAGATTATCAACAGTAATCGAGGTGACGTGGCATCATTAGCAGGGGATTACTGTAGTGTAATTATCCAGGCATCACAAGAGAATAAGCCACCTAGCTAATAACTATGGACCCAAAGGTTGTGGTAAACTACTCACACATCATCGGAGAGGCTATGGTGTTGATGTAGAAGCCCTCCGTGATCGAAGCCCCCTCCGACAGATCGCCGGAAAAGGTCCCCAGATGGGATCTCATGGTTACAGAAGGTTGCGGCGGTGGAAAAGTGGTTTCATGGCTCCCTGAATGTTTTTAGGGTATCAGAGTATATATAGGCGAAAGAAGTAGGTCCGCGGAGCTACAAGGGGTCCACGAGGGTGGGGGGCGCGCCGCCCTACCTCGTGGCCGCCTCATTGCTTCCTTGACCTACACTCCAAGTCTCCTGGATTGCGTTTGTTCCAAAAAGATCCTCGCGAAGGTTTCATTCCATTTGGATTCCGTTTGATATTCCTTTTCTGCGAAACACCAAAATAGGCAAGAAAACAACAATTTGCACCGGGCCTTCGGTTAATATGTTAGTCCCAAAAATAATATAAAAGTGCATAATAAAGCCCATTAAACATCCAAAACAGATAATATAATAGCATGGAACAATAAAAAATTATAGATACGTTGGAGACGTATCAGCCAGTAGCCCTCGAGACTTGAGGCGATGAGTTAAACCGATTTATGGATTGCTATCACCCGCAGGTTCTTAAAGAGAAAAATACCGCGCTGTCCCAGGAGCTAGAAGGAAATCAGACATAGTTAAATGCTATCACCGCCGAGCTAGCGGAAATGAAAAAGGGCACAATGAGTGTGTTTGGGAAGAATAAGCATGACGGGGAAAAAGAAAAACTATCTGAAGAGATAGAGAGCTTAAAGGCTCAGTTATCGGCCGCTCAGAAGGAAAATGAGAAGCTGAAAGGCGGCATGTTCGGTATGTCTTCCTCTCTTATTTAGAACCATGCTAGGTGCTTATGTGCGATCCCTTCATTCAAAATGTCATGACTCTGTTGCCGCTGGCCTGTTGACTGGTCGGCCGGAGGATGAAGTATCCGGATTTCAAGGCGATTAGCTGAAGGAACTGTCCGTGGTACAGGCTCGGGCCCGGAAAGCCATGAAAAGTATGGTGAAGGATTTATGGCCATCTGATACCCCTTCGAAAAGTATGGAGGGCCTGGCAGACCTGTTCAAAGGTGCCTGACGCCGGTTCGAGCTATGGAAGACATCGACCTGCCACGAAGGCGCACGAGAAGCCTGGGTCATGGTGAAGACACATTTCACCAAACTGAATCCAAATCATATGGCCTGAGTGGGACCACAAGGATCAGACGGGAAAGAAATTCCCGTGAATTTGGTGTATGACCAAGTAATGGTAGCTGCGAAGTATTCACAGGAAGACTTTAAATTAGACAGTCTTATAGATGGAATAGATAAGGAATAGGTTTATGCATCAATCAACCTATACCTTTATCCGAACATGTAAAGAGTTTGTCATCGCAGGCTTTCGGCTTTAACCTTCGAACCAAAAAATGGTGGAGTGTTTCCGGATACTTTTCGAAAAGAAGCATGCATTATGTTCGGAAACTAGGCAACCCAGTCATTGTGCTCAAACAGACAAAAAGTTTTAGTTCGGGTTGTATGTTATATTACGTGCTACCTCTTGAGCACTGCGTTGGATTTCCCCGAAGAGGAAGGGATGATACGTGCTACCTCTTGAGCACCTCTTGAGCAAAGTAGCGTAAGTATTTCCCTCAGTTTTTGAGAACCAAGGTATCAATCCAGTAGGAGGTTGCGCGCGCATCCCCTAGTACCTGCACAAAGCAAATAACTCCTCGCAACCAATGCGATAAGGGGTTGTCAATCCCTTCACGTTCACTTACGAGAGTGAGATCTGATAGATATGATAAGATAATATTTTTGGTATTTTTGTGATAAAGATGCAAAGTAAAATAAAGGCAAAGTAAAAGCAAAGGAAATAACTAAGTATTGGAAGATTAATATGATGAAGATAGACCCGGGGGCCATAGGTTTCACTAGTGGCTTCTCTCAAGAGCATAAGTATTCTACGGTGGGTGAACGAATTACTGTTGAGCAATTGACATAATTGAGCATAGTTATGAGAATATCTAGGTATGATCATGTATATAGGCATCACATCCGAGACAAGTAGACCGACTCCTGCCTGCATCTACTACTATTACTCCACTCATCCACCGCTATCCAGCATGCATCTAGAGTATTAAGTTCATGAAAACAGAGTAACGCCTTAAGCAAGATGACATGATGTAGAGGGATAAATTCATGCAATATGATAAAAAACCCATCTTGTTATCCTCGATGGCAACAATACAATACGTGCCTTGCTGCCCCTACTATCACTGGGAAAGGACACCGCAAGATTGAACCCAAAGTTAAGCACTTCTCCCATTGCAAGAAAGATCAATCTAGTAGGCCAAACCAAACTGATAATTCGAAAATACTTGAAAAGATAACCAATCATACATAAAAGAATTCAGAGAAGATTCAAATATTGTTCATATATAGACTTGATCATAAACCCACAATTCATCGATCTCAACAAACACACCGCAAAAAGAAGATTACATCGAATAGATCTCCACAAGAGAGGGGGAGAACATTGTATTGAGATCTAAAAAGAGGTGTGTAGCAACAGGGGCCCCACGAGGGTGGAGGGCACGCCTACGGGGGGGGGGGGGGGGGGGGGGTAGGTGCGCCCCCCTACCTCGTGGCCTCCTCATTTGTTTCTTGCCGTAGGGTCCAAGTCTCCTGGATCATGTTCGGCGAGAAAATCACGTTCCTGAAGGTTTCATTCCGTTTGGACTCCGTTTGATATTCCTTTTTTTCGAAACCCTAAAATAGGCAAAAAAACAGCAATTCTGGGCTGGGCCTCCGGTTAATAGGTTAGTCCCAAAAATAATATAAAAGTGGATAATAAAGCCCAATAATTTCCAAAATAGTAGATAATATAGCATGGAGCAATAAAAAATTATAGGTACATTAGAGACGTATCATTACTCATGTAAGAAACATCTTCCAAGTAAAATAGTTCTGTTAAACGTTCCTTTCCTTGGGTCGGCATACTATGCTTACACGTGCCGTGGTGTGTGATACATAATACGGAAAAACTGTCTCGCAGTGTTTTAAAGTAGTTGCAATACTGCAACAATTGGTCATTCGATTGCCGACCAATTATTCCCTTAAGAACGCTAGCTTTTGGCTTCACCCGTCTGAGGTACATGTCCGGATAACCCGGTTGTAACAATCACAGAGGTGCTCCCATTATGCCCTAGCCGAACAATCGGGAATGTAGGGTATAAGCACAGGAGCAAGGCAACCCAGCTTGGCAAAAACTTAAGTCATAGAGGTGCATATAATGGCAAAAAGGATGTATATCAACAAACAACACATATATTGTGAGCTCTAGGCTCGGGATAATAATAAGCTTCTACTTATGGAAGCCCCCAGTCATGGTGGGGTGTGTACATTTAAGGATGTGTGCCCCTCAAGTGTTCCGCTTATCCGAACATATCATGGAGATCGTGCAAAAACGAGAAAAATGAAAAACAGATGAAGAGAAAAAAGAAAAGGAGAATGAAAAGGAGTATGGCTGAACTTATGCGTAGAATCTTCGGAGCCGAGTAGCGTTCCACGGGTTCGACTCTAAGCGATTATCCAATGTATTGCGAAGGCGGTAGGCTCCTCTAGTGATAACTTCGCCTATAATGAAGGGACCTTCCCATTTTGGTTTGAGCTTGTCCTTTTTCTTCTCTGGGAGGCGTAAAACAAGCTCACCGATGTTATAAGTCTTTGCCCGCACTTCTCTGCTTTGGTACCGCCGAGCCTATTGTTGATAGAATGCGAAATGGGCTTTTGCAACATCACACTCCTCCTCCAGGCCATCCAGGTCGTCCTACAGATCAAGCTCGGCTTCTCTTTCTTCATACATGCGCACTCAAGGTGAGTCATGAATAATGTCGCAGTGCAAGACAACCTCTGCGCCATACACCACGAAGAAAGGTGTGTATCCGGTCGTGCGATTGGGCGTGGTCCACAACCCCCAGAGTACGGAATCGAGTTCCTTGACCCAGTGTTTATCCGACTCCCTTAGGGATCACACTATTCTGGGATTGATGCCACTCATTATCAGGCCATTAGGCCATTCGACCTGACCGTTTGTTTGAGGGTGATATACTGAGGCATAGTCGAGCTTAATGCCTAGATGAGCACACCAATTTTTCACCTCATCGGCTGTGAAGTTAGAGCCATTGTTGGTGATAATGCCGTGCGGGACACCATAACAGTGTACAACGCCGGATATAAAGTCGATCACCGGCCTAACTTCAGCTATTTTTACTGGTTTGGCCTCTATCCACTTAGTGAATTTATCCACCATGACCGGCAAATATTTCTTCTTATGGCTTCCCCCTTTAAGGGGTCCGACCATATCTAGCCCCCAGGCCGCAAAAGGCCAGGTAATGGGAATTGTTTTTAGGGCGGCGGGCGGCATATGACTTTGATTGACGAACAACTAGCATCTAACACGATGCTGCACAAGTGCCTGTGCATCTGCTTGGGTTGTGGTCCAAAAGAAACATCTACGGAAGGCCTTACTTACGAGCGCCTGAGCTGCGGCATGATGGCTGCCGAGACCAGCATGAATTTCGTCCAAGAGCTGACGACCCTCCTCTTCGGAGATAAGTCTTTGGAGGACTCCGGTAGTACTTTTCTTATAGAGTTCTCCTTCATGAACTTTGTAGGCTTTCGAGCAATGTGACGTGCCTCATTATGGTCACTAGGGAGCTCCTGCCTATTAAGGTAGGCCAGGAAAGGTTCAGTCCATGGACCGATTACAGCCATGATCTCATGGGCAGAAGGTGTCATTTTGGTACCCGAGCCCCCGACGATATCAGAATTGAGTTCTGCGTCTGGAGGGTTGATCGGCTCTAGACTAGTATTGCCGCTCTCATCCTGCCATACCATGGATGGCTTAAAAAGCCTTTCCACAAAAGTGTTAGGTGGGACAGGGTCGCGTTTAGCGCCCATTCGAGCAGGGATGTCCACTGCTTGATTGTTGTCTCGAGCCACATGATGAAATTTGAGCCCCTCAAACCGAGCTGATATTTTGAGTACGCCGTTGCGGTAGGCCACCATCTTTGGAATTTTTGCGTCGAATTCTCCATTTATTTGGCATATTGCAAGGTTCTAATCCCCACGCACCTCGAGGTGTTGTATGCCCATAGAAATAGCCATCCGGAGACCGTGCAGTAGTGCCTCATATTCGGCTACGTTATTGGAGTCAGTATACATGATTTGTAGTACATAACAGACTATGTCCCCTGTATGGGATGTTAGGATGACACCAGCCCCCAATCCGGCTAGCATTTTAGAGTCATCGAAGTACATTACCCAGTTGGAGTATGTGTTGTACTCTTTAGGGAGTTTGGCTTCTATCCATTCATCGACAAAGTCGGCCAACACCTGAGATTTAATAGCTCGGCGTGGCTTGTATGTTATTTCAAATGGTAAGAGCTTGATAGCCCACATGGCAATGCGGCCGGTGGCATCCCGATTTTTTATGATGTCATTGAGTGGTACTTCGGAAGCCACCATGATCAAACACTCTTGAAAGTAGTGCCTCAGCTTCTGAGATGCCATAAAGACCGCATACGCTAGCTTTTGATAGTGTGGGTATTGGGATTTGCATGGTGTAAGGACTGCTAACACATAGTATACTGGTTTTTGGAGTGGGAGTTTGTGTCCCTCTTCCTCTCATTCGACGACGAGCACCACACTCCCCACCTAGCGAGTTACAGATATGTAACGCAACATAGGTTCGTTGATATTTGGTGCGGCAAGGATTGGGTTACTTGCTAACAAAATTTTTATTTCTTCCAATCCAGCTGTTGCCGCATCCGTCCACTCAAAGTGGTCGGTACGTCGGAGCAGGTGATAAAGTGGCAGTGCCTTTTCTCTCAATCTGGAGATAAAGCGGCTCAAAGTTGCCACACACCCAACTAGCTTTTGGACGAATTTTGGCTAGATTTGCTTCGATTCCCCTATTGGAAACAATGAACCCGAGCATCTTTCCGGCTGGAACGCTGAAAATGCATTTTTCCGGATTGAGCCATATGTCATATGTTCGGAGGTTGTCGAATGTAAGGTGTAAGTCGTCCACCAATGATTCAACGTGTTTAGTTTTGATGACTACATCATCTGCGTATACCTCCACCATTTTGCCGATTTGCTCTTCCAAGCATGTTCGAATGATGCCTTGGTAAGTGATCCCGGCGTTTTTGAGTCCGAAAGGCATAGTGTTGAAGCAGAAAGGCCCATACGGAGTAATGAATGCCGCTGCAGCCTGATCGGATTCCTTCATCTTAACTTGATGGTACCGGAATATGCGGCGAGGAAACACAGTGAATCGTGTCCTGCGGTCACGTCAATGATTTGGTCAATAGGGGGCAGCGGGAAGAGGTCCTTAGGGCAGGCTTTGTTGAGGTCTTTAAAATCGACACAAAGATGCTAGGATTTGTCCTTCTTTGGCACCATGACTAGGTTTGCTAGCCAGTCCGGGTGTTTGATCTCTCTGGCGAACCCGACTTCAAGTAGTTTGGCCAGCTCCTCCCCATAGCTTGTCGCTTGGGTTCAGAAAATTGCCACAATGTTTGCTTGACTGGCTTGAACCCCTTTATTATGTTGAGGCTCTGTTCGGCCAGTCTGCGTGGGATTCCCGGCATATCCGAAGGATGCCAGGAAATGATGTCCCAATTCTCGCGCAGGAATGCCCTTAGAGCGACGTCAATCATTGGATCCAGCTGTGCTCCAATGGTTGCTGTTTTGTTAGGATCCATTGGGTGTACTTGAAATTTAACTATTTCATTTGCTGGTTCGAAAGAAGTGGACTTGGGCCTCAGCTGGATCCCTCCCGATCATACAAGAACGTGGAGACTACAAGTCACTTGATCCCGCTGATATCCTTGAGAGGCTAAACATTCATGAGTTGCAACTTGCTGAGAAGAGAGATCTCTATGGAACGAGCTATGGCAGATCACATGCTCTAAAGGCCAAGGCAGTCTCTGAATCTGAAGGTGAGGATTCTGGTAGCAGCCTTGGTGATCCTAAAGAACTGAGCCAGGAGCTAGCAATGCTCGCGAGGAAATTCCATAAGTTCTCAAGACGTGGTCGCCTTGGTAAATCCTCAAGAGGTGATGACATGAGATCGGATTCCTCATCCCATGACTATAAGAAAAGAACTTGCCACAAATGCAAGAAACCTGGTCACTACATCGCTGATTGTCCTCAATGAGAGAAGGAATCAAAGAAGAAGAAGAAATACAAGGATTATAATTCTGATGACTCAAAGAAGAAGAAATCTTCAAAGTCCTCATCATCAAAACCTTTAAAGTCTTCATCTCACAAGAAGAGCAGCTCCAAAAAGGCTCAGGCATTCATTGGCAAGGAAATGGACCCCGAAGCTGAATCTAAGGAAAATGAGGAAGAGGAGGCATCTGAGGAGTCAGACTCTGGTGTGGCGAGCCTAGTCCTCGCTATTGCTTCCGTCAGGAAGTCCATCTTCAACTATGAGGAAAATGACTTCGCCAACACTGCTGACGACGGCGACGATGACTACACTCTCACCTATTGCTTCATGGCAAAAGGTGCAAAGGTACTCAAATATCCCTCCTCTGAATCAAGTGAGGATGAATCTGATGAAAATCTCAAGCCTAGCTACTCTAAACTTGCTAAGATTGCTATGAAACAACAAAAGGCCTTTGAAAAGGTTCAAAATATGCTAGACAAGAGCGATGGCCTGTTGGGTGAAGAAATGGATCGTACTCAAACTTTGAATAAAAATCTTCAGAGACTTCAGACTAAGTTTGATAATCTTCAGAGTCATCATAACACTCTCTTATCTGATCATGAGAAGCTTTCTTATGAATTTCTTCAAAGAAAGCAAGATCTTGAGCAGCTAAGGCTGAGTTATGAAGATCTTTAGAAGGAACATGATTCATTGCTTGCTCAACAGATCAGTTCCACTTAGGTTGAATTCATTCCACCATGTTTGAAATGCATTGAATGCGAATCTGCTAATTCTTCACCTGAAAGTTCAAATGCTTCTATTGCTGCAAATTCTTCAACTGTCTCTGCTATCACAAATTCCTCATCTGACGATGCTGCTAGTATCAGTGACCATGCAGGGCTGAAGGAATTGTATGTGATAGGCATGTAAAAATGCCTCAAAGGGCATCAGGCTCTTTGTGATGTGCTTAAAAAGCAGATCCTAAACAGGAACCCTAGGAAAGAGGGTATTGCCATTGAGAGGAAACTCAATGCTGATGGAACCTATTGGAAACCTGAGCAGTATCCCAAAACCTCATGGGTTGCGAAAGTGCATTAAGTCGACAAGAGGGGGTGAATAGGCAATTTTTATAAATTCTTCACTCAGGAATTTCAGGGTGAGGAAATTCCTAAGCGAAGAACTACTTGCAGTGGAATAAGTACTCAAATGCAAACATGACATAACATAAGCATGGACATCATGATGAATTGGAAACAAAACACAGAGTACAGAAAATGTAAGCACATGATAAAACAGAATGAAGACAAGCAGATTGAAGAAATTGAACTGAGGAAATTAATAATGTCTTCAGTCAAAGTCTTCAAACAGATATGAACAGGTACACAACACAGTAATGAAGAAATGATAGGGTTGAGGAAATAGAACCCGTAAGCTCGGTGAAGACAATGATTTGGTAGACCAGTTCCAACTGATGTGACAGTTGTATGTCTGGTTAGAGCGGCTAGGTAATTAAACCTGAGGACACACAGTCCCAGACACATAGTCCCGGACACACAGTCCCGGACACACAGTCCTCACCATATTCTCCTTGAACTAAGGTCACACAGACCTCGTCCAATCACTCGTGGTAAGTCTTCAGGTGACTTCCAAACCTTCACAAACTCGGTCACCCGGCGATCCACAATTCCTCTTGGATGCTCTAGACCATGATGCCTAACCATTTGGAGGATGCATAGTCCTCAAAGGTAACAAGCGTCGGTTCCACACAGGAACAATGTCTTCAGTGACGCTCAATCAATTTGAGTTTGTGGGTGTTTGGGTTTGGGTTTTTGGGTTTTTCCTCACTTGATGATTTTCGCTCAAAGTCCTCGGAGGATGAGATGCTCTCAATGACAAGTGTCGGTTTCTCGCAGAGCAGCCAACCAGCTAGTGGTTGTAGGGGGCGGCTATTTATAGCCTAGGGAGCAGCCCGACATGATAAGACATAAATTCCCTTCAATGATATGACCGTTAGGTGGGTAGATATTTTGGGACAGCTGGCGCATAGCACAACAACGGTCAGAAATTTGAGGTTCAAGTTCCTCAGGGCTATCATGTTCCTCACTTGTAGGCAATCCGCACTGGCAAATTCCTAACTCCTCAGTCAAGACAAATTCCTCAAAGACCAGGAGAACTTCGTCTCTGTCATTGAAGAAATTGACTGAACTGTATGAGATTTCCAATGGCTTCACTTGAAGGGATTGGTAGGTGTAGGATTTTGAGTTGAGCATGACCTGGAAATCTTTTCCTTAGTTTTACCACGACCCCCTTTAACAGTACGGTGTTTCCTATGGCTCAAGAAAGAGAAAATGAAACTATGAAAACAAGTCTTCACTCTTCATGTTCCTCGCATGAATGTTAAGTCTTCATGGTCACACCAATTTCTTCACTTTCAAAGTCTTCAGAAAGTCTTCAGTTGAAGACATTCATTTTTAGGGGTCGACTTTCTCTGTAAATATCAAACTCCTCATAGACTTATAGACCCGTGTACACTCACAAACGCATTAGTCCCTTAACCTATAACTCTTCAATACACCAAAATCACTATGGGGCACTAGATGCACTTACAATCTCCCCCTTTTTGGTGATTGATGACAATATAGGTTAAGTTTTCAACGGGGATAAACATGTGAAGTGTAAATACTGATATTGAGGAATTTGATTGCAAGATATAGAAGTACTCCCCCTAAAGATGTGCATAGTGAGGAATTTCCTTTTGAAGCATTGCACATTTGAAGTGTAGAATCATGGAGATCTCCCCCTATGTCTTGTAATTCATACACGCATTTAACATATGATTTGAAGAATTTAAAATGCATGATGAAATATGGGGGCTGATATAATACAACATCCGTGCATTATTATACATGAGGAAATAGCATGGAGAGGAATATAGCAAAAGTATCAAACCACCATCAGACTTAAGTTTACAACTCGATCCAATAAATCTTAAAAAGAACGAGAGTTGTAACTTAACAAGAAAAATGCCCATATAAGTAGACCCGTTTGAAGACTAACTCAAATTTCTCTCCCTTTGTCACTGAATGACCAAAAAGGGACGAAAAGTGAGGACTAACGCCCCTGAAGAATATCATCACTGAGTCGATGGAGGAGAGGCAACGTTGTTGGGGTCGGTTGTTGAAGTAGGTCCTACCACAGTGTCATCCAAATCTTCATGCTCATCAGTCTCGCGCGATGAAGAATACGAGATGGCTACCAAGGAAGGAACTTTGATTTTTCTTGAATTTCTTCGGCGGTGGCTGAGACAAGTCAAAGTCCTGCTTGAAGCCCATTTTCTTCAGATCTTCTTCACCATAAAGATGAGATAGAACAGCCCAGGTGTGATTGAATACTTCATGGTGGTAGAAGTGGTTCTTCTTCACTAGCACTCATGTTGTGAAGAATGGAACAAAACTGACACTTAAACCGTTTGTGGTTGCGATCGACCTTCTAGTGAAGACTGAGGAGAAGCTCACGATCATTCATTACTCTGGGAGCTGTGCCTTGAGGATTTTTCTTTGAGGCATTGGTGGCAGAGTCATGAGTGGCAGAGTCATCATTGGTGGAGTAAGATGCAGCTTTGCGGAACTAACAATCCAATGGACGAGTGCCTTCATTAATAACAGCATAGTCTTTCCCTTTTCGTCAGCTGAGGAAAATGTCCGCTTGAGGACTTTTATTGGTGGCAAGTAGGTGACGTGATTGTGCAAATCAACCTTGTAGTTGATTGAAGACCTTGATTTGAGGAATCTCATAATCCAAGGAGCATAAGGCTTCAATTCAAATGGATATAACGTAACATTGGCTAGAGTCCTCAAGGAGAAATCATGGTAGTTGATAGGAATGCCATGAATGATGTTGAATAGTAGATTCTTCATGATACCAAAGACCTCTTCTTCATTAGAGTCGTGGCCCTTGATTGGACTCAAGGTCTTGGTCAAGATGCGATGTACAGTCTATGGCACATACATCAATTTCTTCACGAGGAATTTGGTCCTTGAGGCTTGACCAGGCTTCAGCGGCTTCATCAACACTTGCATATAGTGGTCAGTAAGTTCAGGTTCATGATATATACAACGTGCACCTTCAAGGGGAGGACTGACATCAGGGCATGAAGCAATTCAGAGGTCGGTGCTTTGAAGTGTGTATTCTCTGTCATCCAGTCCAATACCCAAGAGTTCACATCTTCAGCATTTCCTGTGATGTGCAGCATTACATAGAACTGAAGAATTAGTTCTTGATTCCAATCACATATATCAGTGCAGAAGTTTAGCAGTCCAACATCGTGAAGAAGACTAAGGACTGGCGTGAAGCAATGCATTGATTCCATTTCCACATGAGGAATATGTGCATGGTCGAAGACTTTGTCCTTATCAAAAAGTAGTGAAGAATACAAGTTTGCTTGGCTGGCAGTCCAGAATCGCTTCCTTCTAAGATGAGCAGAGTCATATGGGTTGTAATCTATGAAGAATACATGCTCGTGGAAGAAGTCATCAGACTTGATTTTTTTGCTTCTTGGAGAAGGGATTCTTTGGCTTGGGCTGAAGAGCATCAGTTAGAGTCATCACAGCCTCAGGAATCACGTTCTCTGAAACCACAGGCTAAGGAATTTCAGTTTCTGCTTCAGTAGCAGCCTATGTCTTCAATTCTTCATCAACATTAACATCAGCACTAGTGGCTGGAATTTCTTCATGAATGGAAGGAGTGGAGTGATGATCTTTAGAGCCCATTTGAACTTCAGTGTGCACTAGGGACTGAGGGATTTGTTGCAGAGGTGTGAAGAGCGGAGAGTTGGGGTGCTGACTATCCCAATAATCATCATTCAACACTGGAGTGGAGCACCCAATGTCCACATCTTCATCTTCCTCATTCAATTCTTCAATGCCTGCCTCTTCAGCTATGAACTAAGGCATAGGCGATGAGATAACTGGGGTTGAAGGGATATCATCCGCTTTAATTTCTTCATCCAACTGCGCTAAAGAAGCAGCAGAAGGAACATCTTCATCAGATCTTCTTGGGATCTTATAATCTTCACCAAAGGGAACGAGTTCCTTTGATGGCATGCTTGAAATGGGAACAACATCTATGGGATTCTCAAAAGACCTTGTCAATGTCTTCATCTTCTTCGATGCTGAAGAATTTGATGAAGCAGATGCTTTCCTCTTCTTTACTGCTACTCGCTCCATAGCTCTGGTTTTCTTCGCTTCTGATGCAGAAGGAAGAACTATACTTGTTGTTGGTGCAGGAGGAGCAGAGGAAATAGGTTCAGTTTCTTCAGGCACAACTATTTTAGTTTGCCTAGTTGGTTTAGATTCTTCAGGCTCAGCGGTTGAAGCTTGAGCTGGCCTAGCTTGTTCTTCAGGTGCAACACTAGTGGTTGCCCTGGCAATGTCATCAGCGGCTGGAATGCAGTCATCAGCCCTGGTAGTCTCATGTTCTTCAGCAGCCTGATTTTCATCAGCGTTGCTGGCATGTTCTTCAGTCGGCTGAGCAGATGCTTCACCCTAAGGAGATTCAACCTTTGAAGTAAATTTCTCAGCCAACTTCACAAATCTGACTTTGACTCCAAGCCAGTTAGTGCGGTAGACATTGAATTCATCACTGAGTCCTTTGATCTCAGTTTGTATAGAAACAAGTTCATCAATTGTCATATTGACAACGTTTTTCTTTAGAAAGTGCTCCTTTTTGTATTGAGCTTTCCTCAGTTTCCTGGCCTTCTCAAACTTCCATTTTTCTTTGCCAATGAAGGCGGTCAGCATGTGACTTTGGCTAGGAGTGAGCTTGAAGTCAGGCAAAGGTGTGTTAGGATCCTTGTGCCAGAGATCAAGATACTCAAGGATCAGCTTGGGATCCAACATCAATGGTACATTTGTGCCTTTGGCTCTAGCGGCCCTTTCTTCCCTGTCTCTGATGATTTCTGCGAGTTCATCATCATCAGCTTTGTCATTAGAGGATGGTACTTGGAAGGTGACCTGCTTCTTTTGAGGACTTGGTCTAGTGCCTCTTCCAGCAGTGGCCTTGGTCTTCAGCAATGAGGGGCCTGTTGAGGAATGCAGAGGAGCTAAAAAGCTTGATGAGGCTCCTGAGGCAAGTGATTTTCCTGTGGTCCTTTGACACAAGGCAAGATGCACAGCTGCAGAGGACTTTGTCGGAGGAGCTGAGGACTTTGGAATTTGAGGAACTAGGGCAGCTTGCACTACTGCAGGATGCTGCTAACGCGACACTACGATCAGAGACCCTTGGAGAAACTATGTGCGATGCCATAATCGCAAACGGTGCTGTATGAAAACCGTCAGAAATGTGTAAAACGTTTGCGATGAAGGATGCATCAAACACGGTTCATGTTTTAGTTGCATGTGCGATGAAGGACATACGGTTGAGTTCAATGAACTGTTTGCCATGAGGAGGAATGAAAGAAACGGGCAGCCAGATGGAGGCGTGTGCGATACACAACATACGATTCACTCGGATGAACTAATTGATATTAGGCAACACAAAAGAAACGGTTAGCCAGATCAAAGGTGTGTGTGATATATGGCATGCGGTTCACTCGGATGAACTGTTTGCGTTGAGACATGAGAAGAGAAACGGTTCAACTTAACAAGATGTGTGTGATACGCGGCAAACAGGTCTGTAATCAGAAATGTGTCTGAATACCGATAAGAACACAAATGGTTGCTACTAATAAGACGTGTGTGTTGTGAGCAAACGATTGCTGGTATACAATTGTGAGTGATTGATGAAAACATCACCGACGAGTTCCATTATTTAGTCTGTGTGCGATGTGATTTTCTTTGTCCGCACACCATCAACGCTCTGTCTACAGAGCATCAACATATATACTTAAAAAGACATCATTGCATAACCAAATTAAGCATACAATTACACAAGTGACTACAGACATAACATTTGCACACACCAAAGTAAGCAATTACATGCATACTAAAGTAGGAGAAACAAGGATCTAATCATCTACTTATTGTTGTGACGATGCTTGCCATTGCTCTGCTTCTGGCTGGATCCCTGGCTGTTTTGGGGAAGGAGGGACTTCCTCATGTCAACGATCTACCAGTACATGTCATAGCTCGTGTACGCCTCCTTGGCCTGGTACACGACGTGAGTTTTGTCGAGTTTGTCCATCCAGGCCGAGTGCTAGGCACGCTTGTCCTTGTTGCAGGAATCCTTCATGTCTCTGTAGTAGGGGTCGATGATGGCCTTGGTGAGGTGAACCAATGAGTCCTTCTCATGCTCCTTGCTTCCCCAGATCTTGTATTGGCCCTGGATGTCGACAAGATTCTGGCAGGCGATGCCCGAACTCTCGAGCACCTTTACATCATTGGTGATGTCCACCGTAGCAAACATGTAGTGGGGGCTGTCGACAAACCTGGCAAAACGCTCGCAAGACCTTGTGGCTAGGCAGTAGTGGTAGACGAGGACGTGGTGGTGCACGCACATCTGGGCGACGGCGACCTTGTGACGAGACCCGGCACAAGCGCGGGTGTAATCGAGGTCGAACCCAACTACCTTGTACTTCTCCTCGGCAAGCAACAACTCCATGATGTGGATGGAGTGCTCTGCCTAGACCGGGTCGTTGGTGTACACCACCGAGAGGTCCATGAACCTTCTGTGGGTGTCCACCATGGCACGCACGGTGAAATGCTACTCGTCGTCGGCAGCCGCTCGGAGAGCCATTGGAGCCATGCATGATACCTTCTAAGAATTTCTCGTGGTGGGTGTGCTTCTTGGAATGGTGGGGTGCGATCGAAAGGTTGAAGAGACACAAGGGTAGGTTAAATAGCCACTGTAATAATAAATGGGGGCCGGCCGGCCTGTAATCATCATGTTGTCTTGTCACGGCGTTCATAGCGGAGGATTCCAAAATCCAGTGCATGCTTGACAACACCGCACCCCAGGCATGGACACTCGAGTGCGATAATTAATTATGCGCTCTACAGTGCACATGGTGGAAGAAACCAACTGTGTGCAATAATGTCGAAGATCGCAGTCGAGTTAGCTATACAGACCGTGTGCTGTGAGATCGACAAGGTAAACTGATTCGAGAATGGTTAATAAAATCTAAGACCATTACATATTAAGGTCAATATAGTGCTAGCAATATACGAGTCTCATACGATGCCATTTCAACGATTGTACCACAAAAGCTCGAAATGTTACAAGGTTCAAATTCCAGAGTTATATGGCTCAAATTCGAAGATTACAAGGTTCAACCTGATATTAGAAATGAAATTCAGCTCATCAGCTGCAAACGCTCGCGTTGATGCACTGAAAATGGATATCAGAGAGGTTCAAACTAATATCACCGCTTCTAAGTCTGGCTTCGAAACCTCACAATTTTTGCAAAGGGGTCAGCCACTGAGAAGTCATGTATGGGGTTGACCCGATGACTTCCAATTACTCTGTCATCTGAAGTTCCAAAATGAAATTCGGCATTTTTGGAGCCTACTCCATTCTGCCGCAGGCGCCGGCGCTGATCAACAGACCATTCATTTTTGTGAAATAAATGTAGGGAAAACCTCATTTCCTTCAGCACCCTTTCTCTGAGAACAAAGAACCTGGCGAATATAATCTCCGGTATGGTCCCTCGGTAGGAGTTCAAAGTAATTTCTGAGAGATGCAGATCTAGGCATTCGACGTGATTGTTATATTGTATCACATTATCCACCACTGGGCCTAATCTTATCTGCAAAGGAAGAAAACGTGTTAGTGCCTACATGCAGTTTTGAACATTACTACACAGGCCTAGCTATTTGGTTTGCAGGATTTGTAAAATGCACTAACATGCCATCTTCAATCTGACATGATTAACATGGGCATTTGATTACATTCTAGAAAAATGTAGCCTTCTTCACAAGAGGTTGGAGTGGATGAAAAGTTCTCTAAGAAAACTAGTATAGATGAATCCAAAGGAGAAATGCTTATTGATTGTAACCATATGGATCAAGCAACCAATATGGGGGGGCATGTATGTACTAAAATCCTCCAAAAGAACCTTCAGAAATCATATTACATTGTCATTGTAAACTTGGAAAAAGGTGTCACAAGTTGAACTCCCTTATGGTTAACATTTAACAGAAAAGGAACATCACCTCGATATATAGCTTCTCCAGGCACGGAAAGCATCTCAGGAAACTGAAAACTTGCTCTAGGTCAGGCTCGATAGATTCTAGTGCCAAGACCTTCACTGTGTGCAGTTTCGGGGTCAAGCTTGTCGGAATCATTTTCTGAATGACAGACGAACAAACATCTTCAAAATTAGAAATAATGTTAATTTATAGAAGGAGAGGTAGAAGGCGACTATTGTACCTGAACGAGTGTGGATCCAATAAGAAGTTCGGAGTATTTGTTAGACGAGTAGCCCACCACTGTCAATTTCGGCGCAGAAATGACATTGATTCTTGTTGGACCTTCTTGATCAACTACAAGTAATCTCTCAAGTGCAGGTGTGTCTTGGATGACCATACCGTGGTCCACCTTTTGTGATGTCTTCCTGCCGCATCAACAACACACATAAATAGTCCGGAGAGTCATGGATGTGATGTGGAAGGTACTCAACCCATTGATCGCCTAACGACGAAGGTACTCGAGTGCAGTACAACCACGGAGCAGGCGCTCCATGTCACCCTTTGAGAGGTAGACGGCGACGAGCTCGAGGTGCTCCAGTCATGGTAGAATAAGAGCGGGCGCATCATTAAGGGGCGGGAAATGGCAGTTCCTGAACTTGGCAACGCGCAGCGTGGGCGCGAGGTGGAGTGCAGACGTTGGCAGTGACCGCATATGCCCATCATCAAAAGTGAGCTTCTCGAGCTGATCTAGGGCGGGGGATCGGAAGCAGTCATCAAGCTTGGCTCGGTCCTTGCCATTGCAACAGAACTTGGCCATTCTAAGGCCTTTGGTTGGGCCAAGGTGACTGCCGAGGATCTTGGAGAACGCATCCAAGCTTTTGCGATAGCCATGGCAGAGCTCGTGGGTGTCGATGAGGTCGAGAGGGCTGGAGTTCCATAGGGGGCGCCACTGCCGGGAAAGGAGGGCTGTCCGCTCCCCATATTTGATTGGGAGGAGGGAGATGATGACTCTCAACATATCATCGGGGAGGCTGCTGATTAAGTCTAGGCCCGCTGGAGTCGCTTGCGGTTCTAGCTTGCCCCGCCTCTGCTTGTTGGCAGCCCCGTTCTCCACCTCCAGAGTCTCCTTATCAGCGGCGCTTTCTGATAGAAATGGGAGTACATGGAATATTTAGTTAAAACACGACAATAGAAAATTTTATTGGTAACTAGAAGTTATTAGGTAGGAATATAGTAAGATAAGGGAATAGCAATTGGTTGCTTAAATACTACACAATTCATTTGACATTGCTGGGTAAGTCAACATATGCAGATAGTTGAAAAGAAAACTTACTTCGAACAAAGTCTGGATGGATGATTTTGTCGGGGAAGTTAGCATATATCTCATGACCAGGCCCTTCTATGTGTAGTGCAATTTTAGTGCCAGCTTTCAGTACATAAAACTTTGCAATTTCATTCCAAAAGCCAGTGCCAAAATAGGAGTCACCATGTTCATCAAGTCTTACAGTAGAAACAATTGTAAATCCATGGTTTGTGCGCAGTATGACATTCGTGGAGCCTTGATGTATGTAAAGGGAAAAATTGTGCACTACATAATCTGTTGCATAGCAAGGGATGTCCTGCAGAAAATGGTAGGGTTGTTAAAGAAAATATGGTAACATGCAAATATGGGCCCAAATTGAAAGAACTGTACATCAGTTGAAATCAAAGGACAAAAGTCTATAATTAAATAGATAGGGTAAACATGATGTCATGGAAATATGAGAGTAATCGAAAGAACAATACATCATTAATTTGCCAAATATAGAAAGAAGAGGGGGGAAATCCCCTTTGACGTATATGGTGCATGTGGTACCTTTTATACAAATGTAGCAATATTTAGAATATGTTCAAGAAAGTAGGCCATGCCAACCGATTTAGGGTGATATTGAACATACCGTGCACGTCCTCAAGTTACCTGGTACGATGAGATGGAATCTCTGGCGGCGGTCGCCAAGTCCTGAAGTATCGGCGCACTGTACATTCTATGAATGAAAGAAAACCCTCAAATCAGCTCGAATAAAAATGAATTCACGGCGATTTCCGCCGGGTGATTAAAGGAGGCAGATGAACTGGGATAAGAGATGAGATAATATCTCGTTAAATTAGTTACCTTGTCGTCCATCAGAAAGAACCCTCAGTATGACAGATTCCCCAACCGAGCGGAGATGGGTCGACCATGAGCAGCGTCGAGGAAGTCGAGGGCAATAGGCGGCGGCAAGCGGAAGTGGCAAAATGCGGTGGGCTTTGTCGGCGGCCTGGCGGCGGCAAGCGTTGAGCTAAGTGTTTACTACCGCAATAGGCGGTGCCATGGCATAGACGCGGAGGAGCTTGTGCATGTGTGAATGGGGAACGTACCGGAGGGGCTGAGGTGGGTGGCGGGCGGGGTGAGGCTTTTTGTGACATGGGGATGGTAAGGGTTTTCTTTTTTCTTTTTTGAATTGGGTGGTGAGGGTTTTCTGTCCCACAAAAAATTTTGGGGGCGACGGTTTGCTAGAGCGAACCGTGTGTGATTGACGTAGCAGGCAAAATGAAAGTCATTGCACACGGTTCCAATTTTGGGAAGCGTGTGTGATTGACGTACTACCTCCGTCCTGGTTTATTGGTCCCCCGTTGTAATTTTTACCAAAATTTGGCGAAATAATTAACATACTCACACATAGATAATAAGCGTACACGTAGATAAGCATAGTTCAACCATAAGAAGTACATAGTTCGACAGTATTAAGCATACTCAAGCGTACATATATAGTTCCATCCATCCCACATCTCATCTCACAGGCCGACACGATCCTAAAGCTTCTCCAGGTACTCGGCGTAGGCGCCGTGCGCCACCCTGCGAGAATACTTCTGCTTGAAGGAGCCAACGACCCGTCCGCTTGCATGCGCCAGAACACTTAGATACGCATCATGAAGCTTCTGGTTGCAAAATGGGCATCCATAGCCGCCATTCCAGGTCCTAATACGCCTGTTATGCATTCCCACGTAAAGCTCCCTCAGGATTTGCCTATTGTACCTCCTCTGGACATCTTCATCCTCGCTGTCCAGATCGTCAGACAACACCTATACAAATAGTAAAACAAATTTGGCATCAAATCACTGATTGCATGCCGTGAAGTAGGATTAGGAATTTATGGCTATTTATTTGCACATATCCAGAGATAATGGTTCGATTTTTAAGCACAGTTGTCTATGTGCAGACCAATCTTGAAGAAAATAATGGCACAAACATAGCTAGGTCATTCAAAATCAATTGTCAATTCCTGGCTAGGAATTATTAACATGAACACTAACCCTAGTCGGATTACTTGGAGAAATCATTTGCACAGATGAAACAACTAATCACTTATCACTTGTACCATTCAAACAATCAATACACTACACGGATCTAACGAAACTTACTCAGATTTCATGGATTAGGAGAACATAACCACATGATTTCTATTCCAAAAAGGGGGAGGCAGGAGTAACCAGAGAAACCATATGATCTATTTGACACATAAATGGGTATAGATGACTAACCAGCTGTCCGTCGTTGTCGGAGTCGTCGCCGGAGTGGTCGTCGGAGTCGTCGCCAGAGTGGTCATCAGAGTCGGTGTGGAAATCCGCCTCCGGTTGTGGAAGCTCGACGACGTCAGGGTGCGGCAATAATTCGCCGGCGGTGACGGCAACCTCTGTCTCCATCTCCACGCCGTGCTCTGGTGCTTTTGCAGCCCCGGCGTCTCTACTCCCTCCGATGGGGCGCTTCGGCGGCATCCTCATACACTGACGGCTTTGGGGACTAAGAGCGGCGTCTAGGTTGCAAGCGGAGAGAGAGGATTGTGTGTGCGTAGCGAGGATGGTGGTGCGGCCTCTCGGGTGCACCATTAATATGGAGTAGTGGGAGTTGTGGGAGAGGGGCAGGCGACGGTCAAACCGATGGCTCGCCTCCCGGTGAGCCTGCACACCGGAGTACTGGCATGCCTACCAAAGTTTCACACAGCTACTCGCACACCTCCCGATGACACTGCGAGCGAGCACGCCTCCGTCAATTCACACACCTGCACGCACGCCTCCCCCTCTGCCTGCGCGGCGGACTGCTCGCATGCGTTCCGTCAACTCACGCCTGCTCGCATGCCACACGGGTCGCACGGTGGCAGGCATATTGTTTTTCTATTTGGATGATAAATGCTGCCCCTTTATTGCTTAACCGAAGCATGGCACGTATCCATTGTTGGTCTAACACTCACGGTTCGAATAAATAATCCGTTTGGGATATTAGTTCCCAATTATTAATAATCTCCCATCTGTAATTAGATAAAGATTACATCAAAACTGGTCTCAAATTTGAAAAATAAAAAGTACAATGCCACTTTGTATTGGTGTCCATATGACAACATGATAAGTTTCATGAACTTCAAATAAGTTTGGATGTACTAAATTTTAAAATCAAGATTCTCAATGTTTGAAATTTGTTGCACGGGGAGTAAACATGCACCAAGTGAGACACATGTGTTTTTGCAATCCATTTAGGTGCACTGTCACGTGTGCATGTAGCTCAAATTTGATTTTTGCAAATTATAGCCATAGAAAATCAATCAATCAATGTACTAAAACGTCTTAATGATCTCTGTGAATTTTTTGAAATTAAAACGTACCTCCTTTGGTAACATGTATGTTCACCATGGGATAATTAATTTAACATTCATCATAGTTGTGATGGATTCGCGATGTGTGTGTGGGTGTGTGCGTCTGGGGGTGGCGGGTGGCTCGCAGTACACTACGAATTGTGAGCCACCGTGTGGGTTGGTCATTTTGTTAGGCAGGCTGGTGCCACATCAGAGTTGTGAAATCGTTATTTAAAACATTACACAACCCTTTCATACATAAATGTTTTGGCTACATGCAGTCGATGGTTGTCCTACACGACACTCGATACTCGCGTGTGTCGCTTTCTGTGGGCCCGTGAGGTCGCCATCCATCACTTTGACGAACAGTCGACAGTGAAGATTAATTTGACCAGCAAGGTATAATCTTTTTGTTTGTGTTATGGTGGTATATAGTACGCGTCGAAGAGGTGGGAGGGGACTAGCATATATACTATACGTATGCGTCCGTGTACAAGTACACCTCACTCAATGTTGGGACTTTTTGGTTACCAAGGCACGTGCCACATCAAAATTGTGAAATTGGTTATTCAAACATCACACAACACCTTTTTGGGCCACATGGATATATATCCTAGCTAGGACACTCACGTGTGACACTTCCATCTGTGGGCCCATGAGGCCATCGTCGATGCATGCATGCATGCGTCACTTTGACCTACATCGGGAGAGTTTAATTAATTTCACCATTGATGAGGATTCTTTTGGGTTGTACATATATTACGGCAGGAGCATATAGTATGCGGTGAAGAGGGGGGAAGGGGACCATCATATGTAGTACGCTTGATATGAACCTCGCTCTGTGTGGGTGCATGGTTTATGGTTTTTGAGGTATGTGGCACATCAAAGTTCTGCATTTTGGGTATTCAACATATATATGTTTGGCCCACATGCAAAGCGGAGGTGGTTGTCCTCTCGCACCCACTTAAGTGGTTATCAGCGATATCGATGCTTTCCATCTGTGGGACCGCTTGGTCCATCACTTCTTTTTGCTTGACAACAAGAGAGGTTAATTTGACTTAGGAGGGGATTATTATTTTTGCTCTGGGATGACATGCATGATACACTTTGAGCACACACATATGCATGTGTACGCATGAATCCCTCCCATCGAGTCGAAGTGGCTAGTACAACGACACCATCATGAACCGATCTCGCTCTGTGTGGGTAGCTAGTGTACGATTTTTGACACACGCGCCAGATCAATGTTGTGTATTCAAACATGCATGCACGCATCACCTCCATACACATGCATATAGTGGTTGCCTTCGAACGATACACTCCCTCGCGTGGTTATAGGAGACAAGCCTATATATTCGTCGGCCCGCATGGACATCCATGATCACCTTGACCAACAACAAGATAGGTTACCGGATTCTTCATTTGGTTAGTGTTATGGTAGTATAGGTCATGGTGAGATTCAGACCTAATTAAGTTTGAGCGCATATACTATGCACGCATGCATGCATATAAGAATACCCGTCGTTGGCTTGAAGTGTGGTGTAACATACATATGCATCGTAAACCTAACCCTCACTCAGAGTGGGGATTTCTAGTTCGAAATCACGGTGCCACATGAAAGCTGTTCATTGTTACTCAAAAACACACCTCTCCATACATATGTTTGTGCCACACGCATGCAGTGGTTGTCTTCGAGGACTAGCTACTTGCGTGATTATTGGTGATCTAGCCCATCTTCGGGGTCGCTTGGATGACCATGACTTTGACCAACAACAAGAGAGAGGTTGTACGACCAAGGTGGATTATTCTTAGTCCGTTTTACGATCCATCTTGGTGAGATATATGCCTCTCTGGCCCACCGACTGAAAGTGTGTGTTTCATGGGGGGGGGTGTTGCTACATCGCACTTTGCTAGGTGAACCATGGTTGGGGGGGGCATCCATTCATAGCTTAATTAGGATTCCCTTCGTGGAGACACGAGGGGGTGGGGGGCTGCTAGCTACTTCACACTTTGCTAGGTGAACCTCAGTTGGGGGGCATGCTCATAGCTTAGGATTCCCTTCGTGCCAACACGAGGGAGGGATGGCTGCTAGCTACTTCACACTTTGCTAGGGTGAAACTCGGTTGGGGGGGCATGCATTCATATCTTAGCTAGGATTCCCTTCGTGCCAACATGAGGCAGGGGGGCTACTAGCTACTTCGCACTTTGCTAGGTGAACCTCGGTTGGGGGGCATGCATTCATAGATTAGGAATCCCTTCGTGCCGACACGAGGGAGGGGGGCTGCTAGCTCTACTTCACACTTTGCTAGGTGAACCTCGCTTGGGGGCATGCATTCATAGCTTAGGATTCCCTTCGTGCCGACATGAGGGAGGGGGGCTGCTAGCTACTTCGTACTTTGCTACGGTGAACCTCGGTTGGTAGGGCATGCGTTCATATATAGCTTAGGATTCCATTCGTGCCTACACGAGGGAGGATGGGGGACTGCTAGCTACTTCGCACTTTGCTAGGTGAACCTCGGTTGAGGGGGAGGGGGCATGCATTCATATATAGCTTAGGATTCCCTTTGTGCCGACATGAGGGAGGAGGGGGCTGCTAGCTACTTCGCACTTTGCTAGGTGAACCTCAGTTGAGGGGGAGGGGCATGCATTCATAGCTTAGGATTCCCTTCGTGCCGACACGAGAGGGTGGGAGCAAGCAATACCGTGCGCTTTGCGAGAGAGGTGCCACATCGAAGTTGCATTTGGTATTTGAAAATCAAACCACCCTTTCGATACATAAATTTGGTCCACATGCAAGTGTGTTCGTGTTCTGACCCTCTCCCGCGTTATTTTTCGCCAAATTTATGAACACTAGACCTGTCGGATGACGCAACAGACACGGTTCACTCAAACTAACCGTGTGCCACGCCGGTGCACCTGTCACGCATACATCCGCACAGTACATTGGGCCCCATGAGGCTCCCCCTCTCAAAAATATCTGCCTGCTTTGAGGGTTTTTCTGTTTCATAACACACGGTTGTTATCTCCGGACTGTGTGTGATGTTTCTTGTTCCCAATCCCGCTTGCATCAAAAATATCTGCCCGGCTCGAGGGTTTTTCTTTTTCATAACACACAGTTGTTATCTCCGGACCGTGTGCGATGCACTATCATCAAAATTTTCAATAGCCCAACATTTCACTCCTGTGTAGTAAAATTTTCAGTACCCGTGTCATTTCCTCAAACACCCCGTGCCCCCATCCACACACACACACACACCAAAACCTCCTCGGGCGTGTGCGCGCGCACACACACACAGACACACCCTCCCTCGCTCAAAACCCTAGCAAAGTCCCTGCTGCCGCCGCAAGGCCTCCATTGTCAACATCTGCTGGTTTGCCCGTGCAGCTTACCCACTGATCTCCATACCCAGGCCGCCCTGAGTTTCTTAGATGACGCCTGCCAAACGCCCTGTTTCCCACAGATCCCCATTCCCATCCCCCACTCCAGAGAGTCGCAGGCTAAGCCCGGCTACGCTTCCCGTGGAGCTCGAGGAGTGACTGGCCCAAAAGAGGTGTATAGCGGTCTCTTCACCTTACGTCGCCGAGGAAGCTGACAACCATTACTAGCGGCAAGCACTCAAGCAGCGGGCTAGAGTATGCGGGCATGTCTCATCCGCCGGCTACGACATCGAGGTCATCGACAGCGATGCCTTGAGGCGGGCTTTTTCACAGGTTAAGTGGACCACCCCCAACCCCTCGGGTTCAACCACCGTCGATCTCATCCATGGCCCCGCCACTGATCTCCTCTCACTCGCTATCAACAATTTGCCATTCTACATCGCCATCGAGCCCCTTTTATCATTTCTGAAGGACACGTTCTGCGACGCTGGCTTGGGATCCACAGCTTCCAAGTCAGACCTTATAGACAGCGACCACGAGGACGGCACCCTCTTTGGCTCTTCCAAGGGAAAAGAGCCCATCTGCTCTTCCAAGGGGAAAGCGCCCGTCTGCAACATCAGGGAGGGCACCCTACAGCCATGCTCTTCCAAGGGGAAGGAGCCCATCTGCGACAACATGGAGCGCATCCAGGGTCCATGCTCTTCCCACGGGAACGAGCCCATCTGTGACAAGTGAGGAAACCCATGATTTGTTTATTTCAGTTGTTCACAATGTGATGCTCTATATGTGCAATTATTTACTATGCAATACATTTCATCAATCCAGTTTTAAACATACCGATAGGAATGCATATATTTTCTTTCTATTAAGCCTATTATAGCTAGTATATGCCTCTTTTAAAGTTTTTTGATTGTTCGGTTGTTTGTAGTTAGCATATGTTCAGTGTCAAATGCTATCTTTGGTTGTTCGTAGTATGCCTTGTTTATTCTAGTTATTCACAACGTGATGTTCTATATGTGCAAGTATGAACTATGCAGTTCAATTTCATCAGTACCAGTTTCAACAATACCACTATGAATGACTACATTTGGTTGCTGCATCTTGTAGTTAACACGCCTTTCCATTTTTATTTAACCATAACCAGTGTACTTAGACCGGCACAATACCAGTTTGAATGACCATGTTTGCTTGTTGTTAAATATTAGGCCTGTTGCAGTTAGCACACCTTTCCACTTGTTTTGCTTTACTAGCATGCTTAAATCTGCACACTGAGGCTATATTTTGGAGATTATTTTGACTGCCATGTGTAATTTTGGTTGATGTTTAGCTTATTGTGCTTAACATGCTTCTTGATGTACTTACACAGGAAAATTTTGGGAACGACTTCTATTTGAATGACCATGGCTTATATCTGCTCACTGTTCAGGATATCCGTAGCTGGTACCATATAGGCCGGCGGCTGATAAGGGACTAATCGATGAATCGGACTTTTAACTGAATATATCTGCAACCCATTTTTCCTTAGGTTGACTAGGGCCATATGTAATATATCTGAGGGTACATAGCAACATGCACTATACTTAATGTCTAAATATGCAATCCTAGGCTACATAGCAACAAGGAAGAGTGTTACATTAATGTTCTAATGATGTATAGATATACATAGAAGAGCAGCAGCAGCAACAGCAACAACACAACCCTGTTTGGATACTCAACTTAGCTAGAGGTTAGAGTTAGTTTCTAGCTCATTACTAACCCTGAACTAACTCCATCCAAAGAGTTGTTTGGATGGAAGGGTTAGATTGACAATAAATGCACCAGGAGAACTAGCTCCAATTAGCACCTCTTGGGTTGGATACTAGTTTTTTGGGTGGGTTATAGATGCAAGTAGCTCAAACTAGCCCTCATGTTTAGATATACTTTAGGGCTATTTGAGCCCGAACTAGCTCAAACTAACTGTAACCCGTGGATACAGCAGCAGATAATTTTTAAGAACGAACTAAACTCCTTACGACCCATAATATAAGATGTTAATTCATCTAATATGTGAGTATATTGGATGTTATAAGATACTCCCTACGTTCCTAAATATTTGTTCTTTTTAGAGATTTCAAATGGACTACCACATACAGATGTATATAGACATATTATAAAAGAGTGTTGTACTACATCATTTTGCCTTTGCTGTTTAGCTTCTAATATTAACTTGGTGCTTTTAGATATATATGTCATTGTTAAAGATCCGCGTTTCGACCCCTTCTGCGTATGGGGCAATGAGATATCGATGAACCAACATCAAGTGAGGAAGCTGATAAAGATTGTTAGTAAAATGGGTCCAAAGATGGCAATTAAACTATTTGTTTACACTTAAACAAGACAACAGCGAACTGCGGGATGGTAAGTAAGAACTCTGCAGCCTTCTTTTTACTGCCCATAATGAGTTGTGTTAGACGACAATGTCTGAAATCTTATTCCTTTGCAGTGGTTGCCAAAGTATTTTACTCAAGATTACCTCTCAAACTACATGATTGGTGGGCATGCAAAGGTTAAAGTATTTCTACCAGAACACGATGATTATCTAGATGTTTTCATGAAGACCGTGAAGAATGGGAGGTCGGCCATCACAAGGGGTTGGACTAGAGTCGTGCGTGCCTTCTGCATGGAGGAGGGCACAATATGGGCATTGCGCTTCACCTTGTTCCACAGCCAGAATATATTTCGCCTCTCCCTTTACCGTCTTTAATAGTACAAGTATACAACTATGGTTCATCATTCTTTATTTGGTTCTTATGTAATTCTTGAACATATGTACCTATGAATCGAATAATGCATTGGTTGTTTGAACCTGATGGATATGAATAAAGCTGTAACATACATTCAAATCAAAATCCAAATCCGGCACAATTTGGAAAAATAGAAAATAAATTACGGTGAAATTACGCTCTCTAGGTTGTTACGGCACACATGGTTGAAAAAACACAAATGTTTGCGATATGCACCATAATCCGATACGGTTCACAGAGAGGAAACGTGTGCAAGCATACACACAGTTGTCGTTTCCAAAGCGTGTGTGATGTCAGACAATATCACAAACGGTGCGGGCAAACTAAACGTTTGTGTTAGTTACCTTATCGTAAACGATTCGCAACCATGAACTGTTTCTGATGAAGTATGCATCGTAAATGTTGCACCGCAGAATAGTGTGTGCGATAGTTGTCATGTACGACGATGTTACGACAGTCTGACGTTTCGTAATCCTGTCCGACACTCATACGACAATTAGCTAATCTTCTTAACGGTGAACCGTTTGTGATGGGCCGCGCATCATACACGTTCTATAATAGTGAATTGTTTGTGATGGGCCATGCATTGTAAACGTAGCACCACAGAATACCGACTGCGATGGAAATGCGAGCTGAAACAAGTAGGAGTACTATATGGGCCCTATCCCCGACGGGTTCTAGGTCGTGTGGGAAGGACCCCCCTATCGCCCACATTCACTTGGCAACGGTTCCAAATGCTGTCGCAGAAAGGGGTTTCAAACCATTTGTTTAGGACCGACGCGCTCCCGTGTTGAGGAATTAGCAATGAGGGCTTAGCAGAACTAGGTCGTGAGGGCATAACTGAGGAGCTTGGCTATGAGCGCCTTGAAGAAGCACTGGGCTTATGTGCGGGCTTCTTAGGTGTCAGCGTCCTGGGAACGGGGGTCCCCAGACTTGCCTGCCTGCGGCCCGTGATGTGGCTCCCCAGTGGCCCTGTACGGCCCATCTTCACCAGAAAACACTCAAGTCCCTTGCGAGGGGCCAAACCTCGCGAGGCGGATGACGCAGGACTTCCTCGGGGGCGGCCTCACCAAGCTGGTTCGTGAGGGGCAGAGAGATCAAAGCAAGGGGCACATTGCAAGGTTCCTGTGACGCAAGCCATGACGACCAAGGCTAGGCGGACACCAGTCGGGCGCCAGCGTGCGCAGTGTCCTTGCTTCCTCTTTGGTGCTAAAGAAGCAAGCGCATGCGCGTAGTCCCGAGGCGTCAAGGAAAGGTTTCCATATCGGTGCAACGAGACCAAGACCAGCAGGATGGAGGTCACCATGGAGCCCAAGACGGCGTCATCACCAGAGTCTTTGGCAGGCGAAGACCATCTTTTGTCAGGATAGCCTGTACTAGTTGTCCTCCTTCGAACTTGCCATTGTGGGATCCCTTCCCGCCTAATATTTGGGAAGAGGACCGGGCCTCTATAAATAGGGCTAGCCAGCACCTTAGAAGAGAGGAGGATCCTCGACCGCATCAACTCACCAGGCACAAGAGCACCTCTCCTCAGGAGGCTGTTCTTACCTTGTAACTATTCATCCCCAGCCTAAGAGGAAATCCACCACACCACACTGGAGTAGGTTATTACACCACATCGGTGGCCCGAACCAATATAAATCTTGTGTCCCTTTGTTCTGCGAGTTCGATGCGCTAAGCGTTGAGATTGCGCTGAGGGCGTGAGCTAGAGGGAGGAGAGATCTTCGTGCGCACCCCTGTGTTCGAACCTCAAGGGTTTTGCCGGAACCCGAAATCCGACATTTGGCACGGCAGGTAGGGGTGCACCGAAGATCCGCCTCTTTGCTTGCTTCGTCCAGCTTCATGGAGGAGGCCACCCCTCCGGCTAGGCCGGCGTGCGCCCGCGAATGCGCCGCGGGCGTCCGGGCCTTCACCCACACCTTGTGGCAGGTGCGTTGGCCGCACAAGTTCAAGCCAGAGATGCCGCCCCACTACGATGGTGCGGCAGATCCGGCGGCCTTCCTGCAAGTGTATGAGAAGGCCGTCCTCAAAGCCGGAGGCGACAACCAGGTCATGGCCAACTGGTTCCCCCTGTCCTTGGCGAGCGCGCCACGCGCCTGGCTGCTCAGCATGCCAGGATCTTCGGTGACCTCCTGGGAGGAGTTGTGCGGTCTCTTCGTTGCATGCTTTGCGGCATCGGCGCCCCTCGCCATTGCGGCCCTCCTCGGCGGCTCGCAAGCACTACCCTCGGACCATCACACCAAGCCGTTCTTTCGTGAGATTGGCGCCGCCTCCGCGCGGCAAGGAGCTCCTCGGGTTGGGCGGCGCCCAAGGCCGACCTTACCTTCGACACGGGAGATCACCCCGCCTCCACCGTCGGCTCGGGCGTGCTCCCTATGTTGTGCACGCCCACCATCTGCAGTGTAGCTGTCACCAAGACTCTCATCGACGGCTGCGCCAGTCTCAACGTGCTCTTCGTGGAGGCTTTTAGCCTTCTTCATGTACCACTCCAATGGCTCCGACCCAGCAAGCCTTTCTCCGGGGTCGGCGGCGGCTCCACCAGCCCCTTGGGGCAGATCCGCCTTCCTATGACCTTCGACACCCGCGACAACTACCGCACCGAGCTGATCAACTTCGTTATCGCCCGCATCAGCCTTCCCTACAATGCCATCCTCGGATACCTGGCTCTGGCTCAGTTCATGGCGGCGACCCATCCAGCATACAACCTCATGAAGATGCCTGGGAGCAAGGACGTCCTTACCATAGTTCGAGATACCAAGGAGGCTCTAGCAGCACTCAAGTGCACCCTCAAAACTGCCGCGGTGGCACAACCGGCCAACAAGGCCACCCCAGGGGCTAAGGAGTCCGCACCAGCAAAGAAGAAGCGGTTTTTCACTCAAGATCGAGCGGAAACCAAGCAGGTGCCAGTCGAGGAAGATGGGTCCTCAGGAGCCACCTTCACCATAGGCGCCAACCTCGACCCAAAGCAAGAGGAGGCATTGGTGAGGTTCCTGCGCACAAACAAGGACGTATTCGCCTGGGAACCCAAGCAGCTAGTGGGGGTCCCAAGAGGGGTGATTGAGCATCACTTGAGGGTGTGCCCCAATGTGCGCCCCGTGAAACAGAAGGCGCGGTGACAGTCCACGGAGAAGCAGTCCTTCATCATCCAGGAAACCCGCAAGCTGGAGGCGGCAGGCGTCATTCACGAGGTTCGGTACCTCGAGTGGCTGGCGAACCCCGTCGTCGTGCCGAAGAAAGGCAGGAAGGAGCACATGTGTGTTGACTTCACCAACCTTAAAAAGGCTTGTCCCCAAGACCCGTTCCCACTCCCGCGCATCGATCAGATTGTTGACTCGACCGCCGAATGCGACCTGCTGTGCCTCCTGGACGCGTTCTCAAGTTATCACCAGATTAAGATGGCAGTAGAAGATGTGCAGAAGACGGCCTTCCTGACCCCGTATGGGGTATACTGCTACACTTGCATGCCGTTCGGACTGTGCAACGCAGGAGCGACCTTCCAACAGTTGATGCGCATCGCCCTGGGTCAGCAGCTCGGGAGGAACGCTGAAGCCTACATCGACGACATTGTGGTAAAATCTCGGGAGGCAAGAACTTTGATTTAGGACCTGGAGGAGACCTTCGCGAGCCTGCGACAGGTGGACTTGCGGCTCAACCCTGAGAAGTGCGTGTTTGGTGTCCCTTCCGGCAAGCTGCTAGGCTTCCTCGAGTCCCACAAGGGGATCGAGGACAACCCGGAGAAGGTCAAGTCGATAGAAGACATGAGCCCACCGCAAACTCTTAAGGAGATGCAGAAGCTTGCAGGCTGCGTGACCTCGCTGGGGCACTTCATCTCCAAGCTGGGAGAGCGTGCCCTGCCATTCTTCAAGCTGATGAAGAAGAAGGGCCCGTTCGAGTGGACCCCAGAAGCCGACCAAGCGTAACAAGACCTCAAGAGATACCTGAGAAGCCGTCCAGTGATGGTGGCGCCACGCCCTCTCGAGCCCCTAGTGCTTTACCTTGCCACCACTCCCTACTCCGCTAGCGTAGCTCTAGTGGCGGTCCGGGAGGAGTGCCAGGCCAGGGGGGCTGTCACACCACGCCGCGCCACAAGTCAAGGCAATGCAAGACCTAGAGGGCACCGCAAGGGCTCAAGCAATGTCAACGGGTGACCAGGTCCAGGAAGGCGGCGTTCGCGAGCCGGCAGAGGCCCCAGCAGGCAAACAGGCCCTTGAGGTCCCGTCATCTCAGGAGACGCCCCAACTGCTGGCAGGCGCAAACTCCATCGACGTTCCTGCCCTCGTTGAGCACCCGGTGTATTTCGTCAACATGGTACAGTGGGATGCAAGGGCACGGTACCCCATGCCTCAGAAGCTCTTGCTCGCGCTTCTGGTGGCCTCACGCAAGCTGTGGCACTACTTCCAAGGTACCCAATTAAGGTCGTCTCGGCCTACCTGCTGGAGAGGGTACTCAGGAGCCCCAACGCTGCTGGAAGAGTCGCCAAATAGAACATCGAGCCGCAAGCATTCCAGCTGGAGTTCAGCACAACTAGGGTCATCAAGGGGGCCGCGCTCGCTAACTTCGTGGCAGAGTGGACTGACGCCCCGAGATTTGAAGCAGGTGAGGACTTGTCCCTCTCCCCAAGAAGTGAAGCTCCAGATGGCTGGGTCATGTATTTCGATGGCGTGTTCGCACGCCAGGGCTAGGGGGCTGGAGCAGTGCTCATCTTGCCTACTCGGGACAAGCTCTACTACGCCGTGCAACTCTGCTTCCAGCAGGGCGAGAAGGTCTCCAACAACATCACGGAGTACGAAGGCCTCATCGCCGGCCTCAAGGCCGCAGTGGCCCTGGGGGTGAAGCGCCTCACCATCAAGGGCGACTCGCAGCTCCTCGTCAACTTCTCCAACAAGGTATACAAACTGAAGGACAAGCACATGGAGGCATACCTCATGGAGGTACGCAAAATGGAAAAGTATTTCTTGGGTCTGGAGCTGCAGCACGTGCCCCGTGGCACCAACAAGGAGGCCGACGACATCGCCAGAAGGGCGTCCAAGAAGCAACCCCAGGAGCCTGGCGTCTTCGAGGAGAGGCTTTTCATGTCGTTGGCAGCACCTCCACTTTCAGGGCCGGCACTGCCTCGGGAGGAGCTCCCCCAACCACCTGTCTCGGGAGCCCCAGCCTGCGCCCCGACCTCAGGAGCGTGCCTGCTCCTGGCACTCGAGCCTCAGCAGGGTTGCTAGACCAAGGAGTTCAAGGAGTACCTGACGCAAGGGACACTGCCGGAGAAGGAGGAGGACGCGGAGCGCGTCTCCCGACAGGCTACGACATACTGCATCTAGGACGGTGAGTTATACAGGAAGTGGCCAAATGATGTTTCCTTATGATGCATCTCCAGGGAATAGGGGAATGAGCTACTGGCTAACATACACGGCGGAGACTGCGGGCACCACTCGTCATCACGAACCCTCGTCGACAAGGCGTTCCGTAGAGGGTTCTACTGGCCAACAGTGCTCAACGATGAAACCGAACTGGTGAAGTCCTGCGAGGCCGGCCAATTCCACGCCAAGCAGATCCTTCAGCCAACTCAGGGCCTCCAGACCATCCCGCTCTCGTGGCCGTTCGCAGTCTGGGGGATGGATATCTTAGGCCCATTCCCTCGAGCGCCTGGGGGCTACCGCTACCTCTACATCGCCATCAAGAAGTTCACCAAGTGGGCGGAGGTAGAAGCCATCCGTACCATCCCGGCCGGATCCGCGGTCAAGTTCATCAAGGGTCTCGTAAGCCGGTTTGGGGTCCCTAATCGCATCATCACCAACAAAGGCTCGCAGTTCACTAGCATTCTTTTCAAGGCATACTGTGCTAACCTTGGAACGCAGATCTGCTACGCTTCAGTGGCACACCCCAGGAGCAATGGCCAAGCCGAGCGCGCCAACGCAGAGGTCCTCAGAGGCCTCAAGAGCAGGACCTTCATGAAGAAGCTCGAGGCCTGCGGCAAGGGCTGGCACGATGAGCTCCAGTCTGTGATGTGGTCCATCCTCACCACCGCCACCAAGCCAACAGGAGAAACCCCGTTCTTCCTCGTGTACGGAGCAGAAGTTGTTCTCCCTCACGAGGTCAAGCATCGCTCCACGTGGGTCCTGGCATTCGATGAGACGCAGCAGGACGCCATGCGGGGGATGGACCTTGTGCTGGGGGAGGAACGCCCCTGTGAAGCCTCGCTCCGAGCGGCAAGGTACCAGCACGTCCGCTCCAGGATGCTGGAGGTGAGCGATCTTGCCCGGAGGCAGGTGCTCTCCAGGGAAGGGATGCACAAGCTCTCGCCCATGTGGGAGGGCCCGTTTAGGATCGCCCGTGTCTCCAGGTCTGGCGCCGCACGCCTGGAGACACAAGACGGGATCCCCAACCAGAACACGTGGAACATCCAGCACCTCTGGAAGTTCTACCCATGAAGCAAGGCCCAATGCCTGTGAAGCAAGGCCCCGTGCCTGTGAAGGTCTCCGCTCGTGACACTATCACGTAATAATGAGTGGGGTGTACACACCTCGGAGTCTCAGGAGTGCCGCCCTCGGTCCTCGGGGGTCCCTCCCACGTCTTAGTGGCAGCACTTAGCTCCGCGCTAGTGAGAAGACTAGACTAGGTGCCAAACGCGACTTTTCATTTGATTTCCGTAGTTGGCTTGCCCCTTTTTCTTAATGGAAGTTCGCATTTTGGTTTTTCTTGTAGTCTTGGTTCGATCGCCTTTTCCTCTGCTCTTCCTTGGATCTTCGTTTTGGTGCGTGCTCTCCCTTGCATGCCGCACGAGGGGGCTGGACAGGTGCCCTCGTGAGCGTTTTTTTTTCTTCACGAGGCACCCTCGCCCGAGCGCGCAAAGTGGCGCACCTCTCTCAATTCGTGCCCCTCAGGTACCGCAATACGAAGCACTGGCTCATGGCCGGCGCCGCCTGCGATCAGGATTCAGAAGAATAAGAGTTTCCTAACGAAATTTTTGCAGTTCCTAGACGCCTCCCGAGCAAAGGAAGCCTCGCTAGGCACTGGGAGATGCATGCCTCACGAGGAGGAAACTACTTCAGACACATCAAGCTAAGTTATCTCTATATGCCAACATAAAACATGATGCAGGGACTATAAACATAACATAGCAACTTGGAAATCATGGTTCATTACATGCCCCTGCAGGGCCCGTACTTGTTTCTTCTTAAATGAAGGAAGGAAAGAACAAAACAAAAGTGGCGAGTGCCCCACCAGTAGCTCTCGAGGATGGACCCATGGCGCTCCCCTGGGCTCAGCCGGACCCCTCGTCGCGCTTCACTGGAGCGCGGCGACGAGTCGACCCGCTACCACCCTCGAAACGGGCGCGGCGGCTGGTCATAGCCGCCACTGCTGGAGCTATTGCTAGAGGAGGAGCCGCCGTAGCTGGACAAGCCGCGACCAGCGCCGAGGATGAAGCCACCTTCATACTCGTCACGACCATCGCCAAGGCCGAGCACCTCGTCGCCGTTGTTGTCCTCGGGGCAGCACCCGACGCGGTGATACGTCTCCAACGTATCTATAATTTTTTATTGTTCCATGCTATTATATTATCTGTTTTGGATGTTTAATGGGATTTATTATACACTTTTATATTATTTTTGGGACTAACCAACTAACCCAAGGCCCAGTGCAAATTGCTGTTTTTTTGCCTATTTTAGTGTTTCGCAGAAAAGGAATATCAAACGGAATCTGAACGGAATGAAACCTTCGGGAGAGTTATTTTTGGAACAAAGGTGATCTAGAGGACTTGGAGTAGACGTCAAGAAAGAAGAGAGGACGCCACGAGGCAGGGAGGCGTGCCTGCTCCCTGGGCGCGCCCCCACCCTCGTGGGCCCCTCGCAGCTCCACCGACCTACTTCTTCCTCCTATATATATATCCATATACCCCAAAAACATCCAGGAGCACCATGAAACCCTATTTCCACCGCAGCAACCTTCTGTACCCAAGAGATCCCATCTTGGGGCCTTTTCCGGAGCTCCGCCAGAGGGGGAATTGATTGCGGAGGGCTTCTACATCAATACAATAGCCTCTCCGATTATGTGTCAGTAGTTTATCACAGACTTTCAGGTCCGTAGTTATTAGCTATATGGCTTCTTCTCTCTCTTTGTATCTCAATACAAAGTTCTCCTTGATCTTCTTGGATATCTATTCGATGTAATTCTTTTTGTGGTGTGTTTGTCGAGATCCGATGAATTTTGGGTTTATGATCAAGATTATCTACGAACAATATTTGATTCTTCTCTGAAATCTTTTATGTATGATTTGTTATCTTTGCAAGTCTCTTAGAATTATCTGTTTGGTTTGGCCTACTAGATTGATATTTCTTGCAATGGGAGAAGGGCTTAGATTTGGGTTCAATCTTGCGATGTCCTTTCCCAGTGACAGCAGGGGCAACAAGGCACGTATTGTATTGTTGCCTTCGAGGATAAAAAGATGGGGTTTATATCATATTTCTTGAGTTTATCCCTCTACATCATGTCATCTTGCCTAATGCGTTACTCTATTCTTATGAACTTAATACTCTAGATGCATGCTGGATAGCGGTTGATCTATGGAGTAATAGTAGTAGATGCAGAATCTTTTCGGTCTACTTGTCACGGACGTGATGCTTATATACATGATCATGCCTGGATATTCTCATAATTATGCACTCTTCTATCAATTGCTTGACACTAATTTGTTTACCCACTCTAATACTTATGCTATATTGAGAGAAGCCACTAGTGAAACCTATGGCCCCCGGGTCTATTTTCCATCATATAAGTTTCCAATCTATTTTATTTTCCAATCTTTATTTTCCAATCTATATCATAAAAATACCAAAAATATTTATCTTATTATCTCTATTAGATCTCACTCTCGCAAGTGACTGTGAAGGGATTGACAACCCCTTTATCGCGTTGGTTGCGAGGTTCTTATTTGTTTGTGTAGGTGCAAGGTGACTTGCATGTAGTCTCCTACTGGATTGATACCTTGGTTCTCAAAAACTGAGGGAAATACTTATGCAACTTTGTTGCATCACCCTTTCCTCTTCAAGGGAAAACCAACGCAGTGCTCAAGAGGTAGCAAGAAGGATTTCTGGCACCGTTGCCGGGGAGATCTACGCACAAGTCAAGACATACCAAGTACCCATCACAAACTCTTATCCCTTGCATTACATTATTTTCCATTTGCCTCTCGCTTTCCTCTCCCCCACTTCACCATTGTCGTTTGATTCGCCCTCTTCTTTCGTTAGCCTCTTTTTCGCTCTCTTCTTGTGTGCTTGTGTGTTGGATTGTTTGTCACGATGGCTCAAGATAATACTGAATTGTGTGATTATTCCAATACCAACAATAATAATTTTATTAGCACTCCGATTGCTCCCCTTACCGATGCTGAATCTTGTCATGAAAAATCCGTCTTCTGGCCTTCCTAGTGAAGATGCCGCTACCCATCTAAATAGCTTTGTTGATTTGTATGATATGCAAAAGAAGAAAGATGTGGATAATGATATTTTTAAATTGAAATTGTTCCCTTTTTCGCTTAGAGGTCGTGCTAAGACTTGGTTTTCTTCTTTGCCTAAAACTAGTATTGATTCTTGAAATAAGTGCAAAGATGCTTTTATCTCTAAGTATTTTCCTCCTGCTAAGATCATCTCTCTTAGAAACGATATTATGAACTTTAAGCAACTAGATCATGAGCATGTTGCACAATCTTGGTTGCGGATGAAATTAATGATTCACAATTGCCCTACTCATGGTTTGAATTTATGGATGTTCATACCATTTTTTTGCGCTGGATTAAATTTTGCTTCTAGAAATCTTTTAGATTCGACCGCGGGAGGCACTTTTATGGAAATCACTTTGGGAGAAGCTACCAAATTCCTAGATAATATTATGGTTAACTATTCTCAATGACACACCAAAAGATCTACTAGTAAAAAGGTTCATGCTATAGAAGAAATTAATGTTTTGAGTGGAAAGATGGATGAACTTATGAAATTGTTTGCTAATAAGAGTGTTTCTTCTGATCCTAATGATATGCCTTTGTCTACTTTGATTGAGAATAATAACTAATCCATGGATGTGAATTTTTTTGGTAGGAACAATTTTGGTAACAACACGTATAGAGGAAACTTTAATCCTAGGCCGTATCCAAGTAATTCCTCTAATAATTATGGTAATTCCTACAACAATTCTTATGGAAATTATAATAAGATGCCTCTGATTTTGAATCTAGTATTAAAGAATTTATTAGTTCGCAAAAGAATTTCAATGCTTTGATTGAAGAAAATTTGTCTAAGATTGATGAGTTGTGTCGGGGATATACCCCGCGGTATGACCCGGCCGGATATATGACCCGGCCGGACTTGGCGTTTCATTGGTAACCCGCCAGAGGATTGGCGACTCATGTGTCTGGCGGTTCACTAGTGTGACGATCTCACGAGGCTGAAGACTCATTGGTGACCCGGCGGGTGTTTCAGATAGATGACAAGGCCCAAGCCTAGAAGGCCGGCTCATGTTATGATGGTCCGGATTAAGAAGAAAGGCATAAGGAATATTCTCCTACAAAGGAAGCAAGACTGGGACTCCACTTGTAATAGAGTAATCCTAATCCTAATAGGACTAGTCATGTAACCCGCTCCTTCAACATATATAAGGAGGGGCAGGGCATCCCAAGAGGGACAGAAAATAATTGCTAAGGCTAGACACAACTAAAGGGGAGCCGGATTATGCGGCAACTCCCTGATGAGAATAATGAGACCTAGCCACAAACATCACGTAGGGCTATTACCGGATGATGTTTCCCGGGGCCTGAAGCTGTCCAAGTCCTTGTCTTGCGTGTTGCATCTCTCGATTCCGATCAACCCCTTCAAGCTACCGCATAGATGCATTGGCCTCACGACTAAGTCCTCACACTAGGACATCTGCCGTGACAATTCCACAATAGTTGGCGCCCATCATGGGGCCTGCGCACGGTGGTGTTGAGTTCTTGGAGGGATTTTTCCTAGGGATCGAGGAGCTCGCAATTTTCCGGATGAAGAAGAACCGGTACGAGACGATCACACAGGATTTACTTTTTATCTGGGAGTACAAGATTTGAGTTGAAGAAAAATCAGGGTTGCATGGCGTGCACCGCTATGCTCGGATGATCCGGCAAGACCGGATTGAAAACGCCCTAAAGGAAATTTTAGCCCTGTCAGAGGGTCGCGTATAAGGACAACAGCAGTTGCGATCAAAGTTAAAAACGAGATCGAATTCCAATCAGCAGCAAACCAGTTCGTGACTTGAAACCGGATTTACTTAGCCCACCAGTTCAGATTCGAGTCGAGCCCATATCAATCAACCGAGTACGATTGGTACTCCGTCCCGTGAAGGAGTCCACAAGATAAGATTTTTTAAGATCCAATTGCTACAGACACAAGAGAATGTTACAGAGGCCTAGTCAGGATTTAAGGGATGGAAAAGTTACTACTAACATGTGGATCCCAAGAAAAAAACCGGTGTAGAAACCCCTGCGACCGGGAAGCGATTTAAGTCACGGGTTCAGTTTCTGCGGGCGGGTGGCTCTGGCCTCCACCGGGTTACCATCGCCGCTGCACGATACTGTCACCATCGTGAAGCTACCCCTGCCACTACCTCATGCCTTCATCACTAGAACGCTAGCGCATCATTCCACCGTCGGGCGTCGAGTCGCCAGGCGTCACTGCCTTCGCCGCCGTGGCCATCCCCGAAGCCACCCAGATTTATTCTGCCCAACGTAGAGCGTCCCTAAGTCACCGCCTGTTTCAGCCACTGCTAAAGCCTCGTGGTAAATCGCTGGTTATCGCCGTGACGCGCCTTGCCCCCGCCTCCACATAACGCCACAGCCGGTTCACCCCTGCCTTCGCGGCCTCATTCCGAGCCGCCGCCAGCGAGTCAGTCGCCCACTTCGGCCTCTGCTGCGTCTTGAGCAGCCAAGCCGCTCGCGGCCTCCGTCGCTTCAACTAGCAAGCCGCCGCACCGCTACAGGCCCGCCTGCGCCGAACCGCCGCCGTGGCCTCGCAATAGGCATCGAGCCGCCCGCAACCTTGTCGCGTGTTGAGCCGCCCTGTTGCCGTGGTTTCTACTTGCTGTCGCCTTCAAGCTTCCTGCGGCGCGCCTCTGCCTCGTGCTGTTCAAACTGCTGTCTTTGAGACGGGCCCTGCCTGCGAGAAGCCTCAAGTCGCAGCTTCTCCTTGAGTAAGAGTGAAATAGTAGTTTGAAGGATGCCGTAAGAGTAAAGATAGCTATATCAAGTAAAGAGGATCCAGTTCCGGTGAGTGGTGTCACATGGAGACCAAGGCAAAGATCAATCGGCATAGCCTCCACAGGCGTATGAAACATCTTCATGATCTTGTGCTAATTTTTCTCATAAAAAGGGGGCCAGTGCAGCCAGTACTGCTGGTTGATCAACAGTATAACCTGATGCATCAGTCAAAAAGCAAGCACGTGGCCATCAATTTGTGCTAATTGCCGCACGCATGTCAAACGAGTTGTGGTGATCGCTTTACCCGTAGAAGAACAATCTATCAAGTCAGATTCCCACGCAGTAGCAACTTCATTGTTATATGCTCACAGCCATTCTGATGGACAATGCATCACATGGCAATCATCTATCATCCAAATATATCAGGTGATATCTATCTAATTTATTTTTGTTGGTACTTATTTGTGAGAACAATTACTCTGGTCTGTGGTATTATTTCGCAGGACAATTATTCATTATAAATGAGGCATTATACGGAGCATGCGCTGGCAATGTTCTACACCGATCTTTCATCCGTGCCATGCTACCATAAGAGCGGACTTAAGTCGCCGCCCCTGAGGTCCGATCTACATCAACTTTGCCCGTCGGCGAGGCTGACCATGCCTGCGATTGACTTGATTTTCCGCGTGGCTTACCGCGTTTGCAATTAACTCGCCCATCTGCACCGGCTTATAGCGCCGCGGTCGATTCATCTGTTGTCCGGACGAATCAGGTGATATTCATCTAAGTTTGTTTTATTAATACATATTATTTTTGTCAAAGAGCAGTTTATCTTTGCCTTGGTCTGCAATATTGTTTATGCAGGACAATTATTCACTGCAAGAATGACCATTATGTCACGGATATAAAGCTCGCGCCAATGTTATCAAGCGCCAGCATCCAACATTACCGCATTGCTCAACAAATGTGTGTGCAAGGCGCCACCTTCTGTGGCCCAGTCTACAACAACGAATACCGCGGCCGGCTCACCAGTCTGCGCCGGTTTGCAACACCACAAATAAGTCACCCGTCCGCCCCCGCGACCGACTCTGCCGCCCGCACCGGCTTACAACACCATGGCCGACTCATCTGTCCGTGTCGCCTCTGATGCTGCAGCCGTCTTTACTGTCCGCCCTGTGGTCTGATCTATTCCAATAATTCTGGAGGCAAATTATCATAGATGGTCAGCCGCTATCTATACTGGATGACCCGATGGGCAGGCGCACAAGTCGCCGCCACTATAGTTTGGTTAAAACTTCAAACAAACAGCTGGGATGAACTGCTGGCCGGATTACTGACACAAATCATACGAAGTCATTTATAACCCGCCACGAACGACCTCAAGTTTCCGTGGATTCACATTGCGTTATCAACGCCAAGGATATACAATGAGCGTTGCAAAGATCATTAACTCGCCACCTTGCTTCCAGCTTCAACATATGACAGCGGTCCGCTGTTCAGGTATATGCTGGTTTATATCAGGGCCAAATATGAAGAATCTCAAGCCAACTCTTTGAGTCATCTTGAGACTCGGGGGTTGTGATGACATGACTCGACAGAATTGGCCGGTTTCAGTGAATTTAAGAACTCCGGGTCATTGTAGGAAAAAATAACCCGGTCCTGGAGGCTACTGTTATATTAAAGGCCGTCAGAAAATTTCCGGCTCAAAATGAAGATTCCGGTTTAAAATTCGGCTCAAGGAAAATCTGTCTCACACAAAGCTTTGAATCTCACAATATCCGGTTTAAAATTCCGGTTCAAAAAGAATCCATTTCTCGTATAGTTCAAGTTCTCAGGAAAAATTAAAGGTTGCCAAAGAGAACTTGCTGCCATGATGCGCGGTTCAAACATGGGTATCCTGCCTTATTGGCTTATCATATCATTGGTCACTTGGGGGCTTCATGCTCATTGAGCATAGCTATGACTACCCTCTTGATCTGGCTATCAAGCCCATATTATAAGAGCACGGCTCTGGTTACTTCGGTAATCTGGCTATCAAGCCCATATTATAAGAGCACGACTCTGGTTACTTTGGTAATCCGGCTATCAAGCCCATATTATAAGAGCACAGCTCTGGTTACCTTGGTAATCCGGCTATCAAGCCCATATTGTAAGAGCACAGCTCTGGTTACTTTGGTAATCCGGCTATCAAGCCCATATTATAAGAGCACAACTCTAGTTACTTCGGTAATCCGGCTATCAAGCCCATATTATAAGAGCACAACTCTGGTTACTTCGGTAATCTGGCTATTAAGCCCATATCATAAGAGCACAGCTCTGGTTACCACGGTAATCCGGCTATCAAGCCCATATTATAAGAGCATAGCTCTGATTACCTTGGTAATCCGGCTATCAAGCCAATATTATAACTTCATATGAGCATAGCTATGACCTACTTGGAGGCTTAATGCCCGGGTTAAAGGGACTAAAGAGAGTCTGTTGCACAGCACAACTCAAACATAGGTACCCGGCCTTGATGGTTCAAAATACATCCCTTGGGGGCTCCCTGATTCACAGAACATAGCTTTGATAACCCCTTCTTGGTTTGAAACGCCAGTATATTTTGGATTGCGCCATTAGAATCATGCGCTTATAAATCATTGGATGTGGCAATGTAAGACGACAGTATGAGCCAATTCTACAGATAAAGTATTCAAATCTTTAATAGCCAAACTTGGCTGGATTTTCATTATGATATTGAATGATTGAGGTTTTCATACCGGATTATATTATTCAAATCTTGAATAGCCAACATGGCTCGATTTTTGTTATGGTTATCAATAACCAGTATTATGATTGAGGTTTTCAAAGTAGCTTTCGCGCAATGGCTATTATTTATCAATGGATATGATTTATTCGACAAACGCAAGGAGTAGTCCCGAGTCGCTGCAGGCCTACGACCCGACACTTGGGGGCTACATTATTCAAATTGAGATTACATCAAATACGCAAGTCCCATGTCACTGCCAGCATGCACCATGGCACTAGGGGGCTAATGCAAAGTCATTTTTCCTCATCTTATTGAAGATCCGACTCGTCACATTATAATGAGCCGGCCCTTGGGGGCTACCAATTGCTCCTGTCAAAAATTCAAGATATACACACTTTAATATATTATATTGAAGGATACACTGCTCAGTTGATAGAGTACAAGGCTCTTAACCTTATGGACGTGGGTTCGAGCCCCATGGTGGGGGTTACATCATATGATGTTGTTTTTGATGAAGTCCTAGCTCAGTATTATCTTACTAAGCCGGCCCTTGGAGGCTACACGTTGATGTTCAAATCTAAATGATCATATCTACAAAGTCCCTGCTCATTATTGCATAATGACCCGGCCTTTGGGGGCTACATTGGTTGAAGTTTTTATGGGCATCAGGCAAATACAAGTCCCAGGTTGCTACAAGCATGACAACCCGGCACTTGGGAGCTACATATGTGGAATATTCAGTTTATGACAAATGATTGAGATGAACAAACCCGGATTTTTTCAAGGTTGCAACACTTATACTGGAGCAAGTCTTAAGCTATCACTATGTTCTCCTCTTAAGACTTGGGGGCTACAGATATTATGCATATAAAGGAGGAACGTCTTCAAATTATCAGTTTTTAGCAAATCAGGAAGATCAATTATATGACCCGGTATCAACAACAATTTTGACCCGACATCGTCTGTTTTATAACCCGGCAATTTTGGTAATGACAAACCGACTAAATATCCGCTGAATATCTGAAGACCAATATTTTTGTCAAGTCAGAGCATTGAAGGCCGATTCAAATGGATTCTTTATTTACAATATTTCTTCTACAAGCAACTTGATTATGAAGCTGGTCTATTGACCCGGATTTTCGAGAAGAAGGAAATGATAAGGACTTAAGGATGTTTAGGATCAGTTTAACATGGATAAATCCAAATTAAACTGGGGGCTAATGTCGGGGATATACCTCGTGGTATGACCCGGCCGGACTTGGTGTTCCATTGGTAACCCGCCAGAGGATTGGCGACTCACGTGTCTGGCGGTTCGCTGGTGTGACGACTCATGAGCCTGAAGACTCATTGGTGACCCAGCAGGTGTTTCAGATGGATGACAAGGCCCAAGGCCCAGAAGGCCGGCTCATGTTATGATGGGCCGGATTAAGAAGAAAGGCATAAGGAATATTCTCCTATAAAGGAAACAAGACTAGGACTCCACTTGTAATAGAGTAATCCTAATCCTAATATGACTAGTCATGTAACCCGCCCCTTCAACATATATAAGGAGGGGCAGGGCACCCCAAGAGGGACAAAAAATAATTGCTAAGGCTAGACACGACTAAAGGGGAGCCGGATTATGCGGCGACTCCCTGATGAGGATAATGAGACCTAGACACAAACAACACGTAGGGCTATTACCGGATGATGTTTCCCGGGGCCCGAAGTTGTCTAAGTCCTTGTCTTGCATGTTGCATCTCTCGATTCTGATCAACCCCTTCAAGCTACCGCATAGATGCGTTGGCCTCACGACTAAGTCCTCACACTAGGACATCTGCCGTGACAATTCCATAACAAGTTGGCTAGGAACGTGGATAGAATTTCTCTTGATATTGAGTCTTTGAAACTTAGATCTATTCCACCTAAGCATGATATCAATGAGTCTCTCAAATCCATGAGAATTTCCATTGATGAGTGCAAAGAAAGAACCGCTAGGGTGCGTGCAAAAAGGGTTGCTTTATAAAAGTGTGTTCTTCTAGTTTTGATGATAATAAGGATGAAGATCTAAAAGTGATTGAGGTGTCACCTATTAATTCTTTGTTTTGCAATATGAATCTTGATAATGATGGGTCTAGAGATGAGTCAAGTTTAGTTAAAAGGCGTCCCAATGATTCAGAGTTTTTAGATCTTGATGCAAAAATTAATAAAAGTGGGATTGAAGAGGTCAAAACTTTACATAGCAATGAATCCACTATTTTGGATTTTAAGGGATTTAATTATTATAATTGATCTTTGATAGATTATATTTCCTTGTTACAATCCGTGCTAAATTCTCCGCATGATTATAGTCAAAATAAAGCTTTTACCAAACATATCATTGATGCTTTAATGCAATCTTGTGAAGAAAAGCTTGAATTAGAAGTTTCTATACCTAGAAAACTTCATGTTGAGTGGGAACCTACTATTAAAATTAAGATTAAATATCATGAATGTTATGCTTTATGAGATTTGGGTGCTAGTGTTTCCACGATTCCAAAAAGTTTGTGTGATGTGTTAGGTTTTCGTGAATTTGATGATTGTTCTTTAAATTTGCATCTTGTGGATGCCACTATTAAGAAACCTATGGGAAGGATTAATGATGTTCTTATTGTTTCAAATAGGAATTATGTGCCCATAGATTTCATTGTTCTTGACATTGATTGCAATCCTACATGTCCCATTATTCCTGGTAGACCTTTCCTTAGAACGATTGGTGCAATTATTGATATGAAAGAAGGGAATATTAGATGAAAATTTTCGTTAAGGAAAGGCATGGAACAATTTACTAGAAAGAAAATTAAATTACCTTATGAATCTATTATGAGAGCCACTTATGGATTGCATACCAAAGATGATAATACCTATATCTATTCTTGCTTTTATGCCTAGCTAGGGGCGTTAAACGATAACGCTTGTTGGGAGGCAACCCAATTTTATTTTTGTTTCTTGATTTTTGGTTCTGTTTAGTAATAAATAATTCATCTAGCCTCTGTTTAGATGTGGTTTTATGCTTTTAATTAGTATTTGTGCCAAGTAGAACCTTTGGAAAGACTTGGGGGAAGTTTTTGCGATCTTGCTGTAAAAAACAAAAACTTTAGCGCTCACGAGATTTGCTGCCATTTTTTTACTGGAGAGTGCGATTAGGTTGATTATTTTTGCAGATGATTAATAGAAAAATTACTCACGTCCACCAATTTAGTTTTGAATTGTTGGGGTTACATAAGTATTCGAAACCTAAAGATTACTACAGACTGTTCTGTTTTTGACAGATTCTATTTTTTCGTGAGTTGTTTGCTTATTTTGATGAATCTATGGCTAGTATCGGAGGGTATGAACCATAGAGAAGTTGTAATACAGTAGGTTTAACAACAATATAAATAAATAATGAGTTCTTTACAGTACCTTAAGTGGTGGTTTGTTTTTTTACTAACGGAGCTCATGAGATTTTCTGTTGAGTTTTGTGTTGTGAAGTTTTCAAGTTTTGGGTAAAGATTTGATGGATTATGGAATAAGGAGTGGCAAGAGCCTAAGTTTGGGGATGCCCAAGGCACCCCAAGGTAAAATTCAAGGACAACCAAAAGCCTATGCTTGGGGATGCCCCGGAAGGCATCCCCTCTTTCGTCTTCGTCCATCGGTAACTTTACTTGAGGCTATATTTTTATTCAGCACATGATATGTGTTTTGCTTGGAGCGTCTTGTATGATTTGAGTCTCTGCTTTTTAGTTTACCACAATCATCCTTTCTATACACACATTTTGGGAGAGACACACATGAATCAAAATTTATTAGAATACTCTATGTGCTTCACTTATATCTTTTGAGCTAGATAATTTTGGTCTAGTGCTTCACTTATATCTTTTAGAGCACGGTGGTGGTTTTTATTTTATAGAAATTATTGACCTCTCATGCTTCACTTATATTATTTTGAGAGTCCTTTAGAACAGCATGGTAATTTTCTTTGGCTATAAAATTGGTCCTAATATGATAGGCATCCAAGATTGGAATAATAAAAACTTGCATAGAAAGGTGCATTGAATACTATGAGAAGTTTGATACTTGATAATTGTTTTGATATATAAAGATGGTGATATTAGAGTTGTGCTAGTTGAGTAGTTGTGAATTTGAGAAATACTTGTGTTGAAGATTGCAAGTCCCGTAGCATGCATGTATGGTAACCGTTGTGTAACAAATCTGAAACATGAGGTGTTCTTTGATTTTTTTTCCTTATGAGTGGCGGTTGGGGACGAGCGATGGTCTTTTCCTACCAATCTATCCCCCTAGGAGCATGCGCGTAATGCTTGGTTTTTTATGACTTGTAGATTTTTGCAATAAGTATGTGAGTTCTTTGTGACTAATGTTGAGTCCATGGATTATACGCACTCTCACCCTTCCATCATTGCTAGCATCTTCGGTACCGTGCATTGCCCTTTGTCACCTTGCGAGTTGGTGCAAACTTCGCCGGTGCATCCAAACCCCATGATATGATACGCTCTATCACACATAAACCTCATTATATCTTCCTCAAAACATGGCATTTCCATAGCCATTCCAAGATATATTACGATGCAACTTTTCACCATTTTATTTATGACACACTTCATGATTGTCATATTGCCTTGCATGATCATGTAGTTGACATCATATTTGTGTCAAATCCACCATCCATAATTCAACATACATGTCACTCTTGATTCATTGCCCTTCCCGGTACATCGCCGGAGGCATTCATATAGAGTCATATTTTGGTCTAGTATCGAATTGTAAATAAATAGAAGTGTGATGATCATCATTAATAGAGCATTGTCCCAAATAAAAAAAGGGGAAGGCCAAATAAAAAAAGAAAATGCCCCAAAAAAGGGACAATGCTACTATCCTTTTTTCACACTTGTGCTTTAAAGTAAACCATGATCTTTATGATAGAGAGTCTCTTGTTCTGTCACTTTCATATACTAGTGGGAATTTTTCATTATAGAACTTGGCTTGTATATTCCAACAATGGGCTTCCTCAAATGCCCTAGGTCTTCGTGAGAAAGCAAGTTGGATGCACACCCACTTAGTTTCTTTTGTTGAGATTTCATACATTTATAGCTCTAGTGCATCCGTTGCATGGCAATCCCTACTCCTTGCATTGACATCAATTGATGGGCATCTCCCTAGCCCGTTGATTAGCCGGGTCGATGTGATACTTTCTCCTTTTTTGTCTTCTCCACATAACCCCCATCATTATATTCTATTCCACCCATAGTGCTATATCCATGGCTCACGCTCATGTGTTGCGTGAAAGTTGAAAAAAGTTTGAGATTACTAAAGTATGAAACAATTGCTTGGCTTGTCATAGGGGTTGTGCTTGATGAGAGCATTCTTGTGTGACAAAAATGGAGCATGACCAAACTATATGATTTTGTAGGGATGAACTTTCTTTGGCCATGTTATTTTGAGAAGACATGATTGCTTAGTTAGTATGCTTGAAATATTATTATTTTTATGTCAATATTAAACTTTTGTCTTGAATCTTTCGGATCCGAATATTCATGCCACAATAAAGAAAATTACATTGAGAATTATGCTATGTAGCATTCCACATCAAAAGTTCTGTTTTTATCATTTACCTACTCGAGGACGAGCAGGAATTAAGCTTGAGGATTCTTGATACGTCTCCAATGTATCTATAATTTTTTATTGTTCCATTCTATTATATTATCTGTTTTGGATGTTTAATGGGCTTTATTATACACTTTTATATTATTTTTGGGACTAACCTACTAACCCAATGCCTAGTGCAAATTGCTGTTTTTTTGCCTATTTCAGTGTTTTGCGGAAAAGGAATGTCAAACAGAATCCAAACAGAATGAAACCTTCGAGAGAGTTATTTTTGGAACAAACGTGATCCAGGGGACTTGCAGTAGACGTCAAGAAAGAAGCAAGGAGGCCACGAGGCAGGGAGGCGAGCCTGCCACCTAGGCGCGCCCCCACCCTTGTGGGCCCATCACAGCTCCACCGACCTACTTCTTCCTCCTATATATATCCATATACCCCAAAAACATCCAGGAGCACCATGAAACCATATTTCCACCGCTGCAACCTTCTGTACCCAAGAGATCCCATCTTGGGGCCTTTTCTGGAGCTCCGCCGGAGTGGGAATCGATCACGGAGGACTTCTACATCAACACCATAGCCTCTCCGATGATGTGTGAGTAGTTTACCACAGACCTTCGGGTCCATAGTTATTAGCTAGATGACTTCTTCTCTCTCTTTGGATCTCAATACAAAGTTCTCCTTTATCTTCTTGGAGATCTATTCGATGTAATTCGTTTTGCGGTGTGTTTGTCGAGATCCGATGAATTGTGGGTTTATGATCAAGATTATCTATGAACAATATTTGATTCTTCTCTGAAATCTTTTATGTATGTTTTGTTATCTTTGCAAGTCTCTTCGAATTATAAGTTTGGTTTGGCCTACTAGATTGATCTTTAATTCAATGGGAGAAGTTCTTATCTTTGGGTTCAATCTTGTGGTGTCCTTTCCCAGTGACAGCAGGGGCAGCAAGGCACGTATTGTATTGTTGCCATCGAGGATAAAAAGATGGGGTTTATATCATATTGCTTGAGTTTATTGTTGGAAATATGCCCTAGAGGCAATAATAAAATGGTTATTATTATATTTCCTTGTTCATGATAATTGTCTATTGTTCATGCTATAATTGTGTTATCGGGAAATCGTAATACATGTGTGAATACATAGACCACAACATGTCCCTAGTGAGCCTCTAGTTGACCAGCCCGTTGATCAATAGATGGTTACGGTTTACTAACCATGGAGATAGGATGTCATTGATAATGGGATCACATCATTAGGATAGTGATGTGATGGACAAGACCCAAGCCTAAGCATAGCACAAGATCGTGTAGTTCGTCTGCTAAAGCTTTTCTAATGTCGAGTATCCTTTCCTTAGACCATGAGATTGTGCAATTCCCGGATACCATAAGGGTACTTTGGGTGTGCCAAACGTCACAACGTAACTGGGTGGCTATAAAGCTACACTACGGGTATCCCCGAAAGTATATGTTGGGTTGGCACGAAATGATACTAGTATTTGTCACTCCATATGACGGAGAGGTATCTCTGGGCCCACTCGGTAGGACATCATCACAATGAGCTCAATGTGATCAAGGAGTTGTTCACGGGATGATGTGTCACTGGAATGAGTAAAGAGACTTGCTATAACGAGATTGAACAAGGTATCGGTATACCGACGATCGAATCTCGGGCAAGTATCATACCGATAGACAAGGGGAATTGTATACATGATTAATTGAATCCTCGACAGCGTGGTTCATCCGATGATATTATCGTGGAGCATGTGGGAGCCAACATGGGTAAACAGATCCCGCTATTGGTTATTAACCGGAGAGTTGTCTCGGTCATGTCTACGTGTCTCCCGAACCCGTAGGGTCTACACACTTAAGGTTCGGTGACGATAGAGTTGTAGAGATATTAGTATGCGGTTAACAAAAAGTTGTTCGGAGTCCCGGATGAGATCCCGGACGTCACGAGGAGTTCCGGAATGGTCTGGAGGTAAAGATTTATATATAGGAAGTCCAGTTTCGGCCACCGGGAGAGTTTCGGGGGTCACCGGTATTGTACCGGGACCACCGGAAGGGTCCTGGGGGTCCACCGGGTGGGGCCACCTATCCCGGAGGGCCCCATGGGCTGAAGTGGAGTGGGAACCAGCCCCTGGTGGGCTGGTGCGCCCCACACAGGGGCCCAAGGTGCCTACGGTTGGAAACCCTAGGGGGCCGTTGCCCCCCGAGGGGGCATGCGCCCCCTGGTTGGAAACCCTAAGGGGGCGTTGCCCCCCGAGGGGCCGCCGCCCCCCCTCTAGATGGGATCTCCAAGGGGCATGCGCCCCCTAGCCCCTATATATAGTGGAGGGGAGGGAGGGCAGCCGCACCCTAAGCCCTGGCGCCTCCCTCTCCCTCCCGTGACACCTCTTCCTCCTCCAATAGCGCTTGGCGAAGCCCTGCTGGAATCCCACTGCTTCCACCACCACACCGTCGTGCTGCTGGATCTCCATCAACTTCTCCTCCCCCCTTGCTGGATTAAGAAGGAGGAGACGTCTCCGCTCCGTACGTGTGTTGAACGCGGAGGTGCCGTCCGTTCGGCGCTAGGATCATCGGTGATTTGGATCACGACGAGTACGACTCCATCAACCCCGTTCTCTTGAACGCTTCCGCTCGCGATCTACAAGGGTATGTAGATGCACTCCTCTCTCTCTCGTTGCTAGATGACTCCATAGATTGATCTTGATGATGCGTAAAAAATTTAAATTTCTGCTACGATCCCCAACAGTGGCATCATGAGCTAGGTCTATGCGTAGTTTCTATGCACGAGTAGAACACAAGTTGTTGTGGGCATCGATTTTGTCAATTTACTTGCCGTTACTAGTCTTATCTTGATTTGTCGGCATCGTGGGATGAAGCGGCCCAGACCGACCTTACACGTACACTTACGTGAGACAGGTTCCACCGACTGACATGCACTAGTTGCATAAGGTGGCTAGCGAGTGTCTATATCTCCCACTTTAGTCGGATCGGATTCGATGAAAAGGGTCCTTTTGAAGGGTAAATAGAAATTGGCATATCACGTTGTGGTTTTGGCATAGGTAAGAAACGTTCTTGCTAGAAACCTATAGCATCCACATAAAAATTTGCAACAACAATTAGAGGACGTCTAACTTGTTCCTGCAGCATATGTCGTGTGATGTGATATGGCCAAAAGGATGTGATGAATGATATATGTGATGTATGAGATTGATTATGTTCTTGTAATAGGAATCATGACTTGCATGTCGATGAGTATGACAACCGGCAGGAGCCATAGGAGTTGTATTAATTTATTGTATGACCTGCGTGTCAATGAAAATGCCATGTAATTACTTTACTTTATTGCTAAACCGTTAGCCATAGTAGTAGAAGTAATAGTTGATGAGACAACTTCATGAAGACACGATGATGGAGATCATGGTGTCATGCTGGTGACGATGATGATCATGGCACCCCGAAGATGGAGATCAAAAGGAGGAAAATGATATTGGCCATATCATGTCACTATTTGATTGCATGTGATGTTTATCATGTTTTTATATCTTATTTGCTTAGAACGATGGTAGCATAAATAAGATGATCCCTCATTAAAATATCAAGAATTGTGTTCCCCCAAACTGTGCACCGTTGCTAAGGTCCGTTGTTCCGAAGCACCATGTCGGCGTTCTGGGAACGGGGGTCCCCAGACTTGCCTGCCTGCGGCATACGGCGTGGCTCAAGGGGGGGCCCAGCACGGCCCATCTTCATCAACACAGACCCAAGACCCTCGCGAGGGGCCAAGACTCGCGGGGCGGACGACACGGAGCTTCCTCAGGCACGGCCTCATCAGGCTGGCTCGCGAGGAGGTGGAGAGATCAAGGCGGGGTACCTCACGAGGTGCCCCTGATGCAAGCCATGACGACCAAGGGCGCCAGGCGGGTGCCAACCCGCGCAGTGTCCTCCTTTCCTCTTTGGTGCAAAGGGGGCAAGCGCAGCCGCGGAGTACTGAGGCATCAGGCAAAGGTGCCCATTTCAGTGCAACGAGACCAAGACCAGGAAGACTGCAAGACGGAGGTCATCGTGGAGCCCAAGACGGCGTCACCACCAGAGCTTTGTGCAGGCGAAGACTACTTTTGTCAGGGTAGCGAGTACTAGCTGTCCCCCTTCAAATTAGCTCGCCATTGCTGGCTCCCTTCCCGCTCGATATTTGGGAAGAGGACCAGGGCCTCTATAAATAGGACCAGCCACCCACAAAAGAGAGGGGTTCGGAGGGGTTAAGAGGAGAGGTTCGGTAGGAGGTTGAATCGGAGAAAGACAATCAGAGAGAGAGAGAAGGGTGGCTGAACTCCTCCCAGCAGTTCATCGCCCCAGCCAAGAACAGACCCTCGCGAGGCTGTTCTTCCTTGTATCATTCATCATCATCAGCCCAAGAGGCAATCCACCACGCCACAAACTGGAGTAGGGTATTACACCACAACGGTGGCCCGAACCAGTATAAACCCTGTGTCTCTTGTGTTGTTCTTTCCATAGCTAATATCTTAGCGAGGCAGAGGGGTGCAGGTAGGTAGGAAGCGAAATCTCCACGCGCACCCCAATGTTCGAACCTCAAGGGTCTGCCGGAACCCGAAATCCGACATTTGGCGCGCCACGTAGGGGTGTGCCGGAATTCGTCTTCCACCACCCCGTTCTCCTCCGACCATCGCACCCATGTCTGACACTTGTCGGGCCTGCGCCGAGCGCCGGGCCGCTCTCGCTTCCCGCGTCGCCCAGACGGCTCCTGTCGGCGGGCGTCCTCACCGTTCCCCGTCACCTGCCGTCAACGCCGCCACTGGCCCGGCGGGGGACGAGAAAGCATCGTCTCAGCATCCGTCCGTGCGGCAAGACGTCCGCACCGCAACTCCCTCGCTCCCCCCGGCTGGTTCTTCATCCCGCGCGCTCCGCGCACCCATGGAGGCTCGAGCTGTGCTCATCGCGGCAAACGAGCTCCTGCGCTACCGCCCCATCGACGATGTCTATGAAGAATGGCTCGACCGCATCGCCGAGCTCGTCCGCGCCACAAGGGGCTCTCCTGCGCCGTCCATTCCACTGCACCGCACCCCGCCCCGCGCGGGCGGCGAAGCTCCGGCGGCGCCCCGGCCGCGTCCTCCCCAAGAAGGCGCCATGGCTCCAAGGCGCGTGGCCCCTGGGCGGAACCCGCTCTGTCAGGTGCCAGCGCAGCAAGAGCAGAGCTGCCAGGAAGTCCCTCGCCTGCAAGAAGCTGCCAAGGCGCTCCCTGCTCCAGCACGTCGCGACCATGCTCCTGCTCCTGCACGTCAAGACCCAGCTGCAGCGCGTAGGGACATGCAAGACCAAGCTCTCCGTCAGCCAAGACCTCCCGTTGCCACAGTAGGTTGCCGTGCCTTCGCCGCCGAGCTACGCAGTGTCGCGTGGCCTGGCAAGTTCAAGCCAGACCTGCCACCTTGCTACGACGGCACGGCTGACCCTGCGGAGTTCCTCCAGCTCTACGAGCTGGGCATCGAAGCTGCCAACAGAGACGAGAAGGTCATGGCAAACTGGTTTCCCATGGCGCTCAAGGACGGGGCCCGCACCTGGCTCCTGAACCTGGCTCCAGGCACGATCTCCTCCTGGGACGAGATGCGCACCCACTTCATCGCCAACTTCTAAGGTACTCGTGACCGGCCACCCACCGTGAGCGACATGCGCTGCATCAAGCAACAACCCGGGGAGACCCTGCAGAAGTACATCCAGCGCTTCAACAATGCACGCCTCAAGATTCCCAGGGTGACTGAAGAGGCCATCATCTCAGCTTTCTCCGACGGCGTGCGCGATGTCAAGATGAAGGAGGAGCTGGCGATGCATGACGACCTGTGCACTTCTTTGGAGCTGTTCAACTTGGCAACCAAGTGCGCCAAGGCTGAGGAAGGGCGTCTCTCCCTCCTCAAGCTACCTGCCGCGGACCCGGAAGAGAAGAAGCCCAAGGACAAGGATGTGAAGCGCAAGGGGGCTGCCGTGCTCGTGGCAGAACCAGACACTAAGCGGGGCAGAGATCAGCCCGAGCCTTCCAAGGGCAGCCGGTACTGCGTGTACCACGACCTCCACACCCACAACACCAACAAATGTCAAGAGCTCCGAGCCGTGCGAGAACGAAGGATCGGCCATCGCCCCGACCGCGGTGACCAGGGCTACGGTCGAGGAGGAGGAAGGAACGCAGGACGCTGGGAAGACCGTGGCCCACGCCAAGGGTGGCGCGATCAACCTCACGAGGATCGCTGGCAAGACCCGCCTCGCGAGGGAGACTGGAGGGGTCGGCCTCGCGAGGATCGCCCGCAAGGAAACGCAGGCCTCCCTCCGCTGCCGCCGCAACCAAGGAGAAATGAGGACCGCCACCAGGACGAGGAGGCTGGGGGCTTCCAGGAGCCGTGCGCGATCGCCTGCATCCTGGGCGGGGCTCAAGCCCCAGCCTCTCAACGCATCTTCAAGCAGTTCGCGCGCGAAGTGAATGCAGTCCTCCCCAAGCTCGAAGCCACGCGCCCTCTCAGGTGGTCGGCGTGCGCCATCACGTTCAGCTCGGCAGATCAGCTCAAGTGTGCGGCTACAGCCGGAGTCCTCCCGATGCTCTGTTCCCCAATCATCAGCAACGTGGTGGTCACCAGGACCCTCATCGATGGCGTGGCAGGGCTCAACGTCCTGTCCGTGGAAACATTCAACAATCTCCAAGTGCCCTACAGCCAGCTTCAACCAACCAAGCCTTTCTCCGGAGTCACCGACGGCTCCACGGTCCCGATCGGGCAGGTCCGCCTCCCTGTCACCTTCGGGGCACGCGACAACTACCGCACCGAGCTCATCGACTTCGACGTCGCTCACATTCGCCTGCCATACAACGCCATCCTCGGGTACGCAGCGCTGGCCAAGTTCATGGCCATAACTCACCACAGCTACAACGTCCTCAAGATGCCAGGAAGTGGCGGAGTCATCACGGTGCCTTGTGAAGAGAAGGATGCGGTGTGTTCCCTGGAACGAGCCTTTCAGGCCGCGTCACTAGAAGACCCGGATCGTGGAAGCAGGAGGCTTCCCGAGACCGCCCCCAAGAAGAAGAAGACATCGTCCGGCCCGGCTCCTCAGGAGGCAGGCCCCTCTGGGCCCGTGCCTGCCCAGGGGAACCACCTTCCATCGCATAGGAAAGCGTGCCCAGCGCCCTCCTCAGGCAGGGCTCAGGGGCTCTCCCCTGGAGGGCCACCAACCTAGCTAGGGTCACGAGGGAGGCGCTCGAGCACCACATGGAGGCGTGTTTCGAAGCACGTTTCCCTCAAGAAGGAGTAAGGCAAGGAGAGCCAGACCCTCAGGAGTTCATCAGCTAGGCCATTCAGGAGCTACAGGAGTCAAGAGTCATGAAAGGCGGCTGCCGTCTACCAGCAGTGGCTCCCCATCCAGGCGAGGATGGTGGGCTGCGCGTCTGCATCGACATACCAGGGCTCAACCGAGTCGCCTCTCTAGAGCGCCTCTGGCCCTCGCGAGTGGGGCACTGCGAAGGTCCACCCCACAGCTACGTTCGCATGCCTTACGGCTTGCTGAACGCGGCTACCACGTACCAGCGCCTCATGAGGGGCATCATGGAGGCACAAGAGGCCAGGCGTTCCGCAGCCCTGGCGGAGATGGAGATGGTCCGCGGGGAGCCGCCAGCACCTCTGGAGCCTCCCGAGGCCCCCGGGCCTGGGGGCTCATGAGGATTGGCTTCCGCAGCCCACCGAGTCTGCTACACCAACACCCCTTCGTCCTCAACGTCATCAGGTGACATCTTTCAAGTTTCACTTCCAGCTGGGAGCGCCCCCCCAGGGCTGCATTATTCCCAGGCCGCGTGGGTCCGTCCCTGCAGCATGTACCCTTTTTATTTCATGTTGTTAGCTTACCTTATTGGGGGCGCCCCTCGGGCTGCATGATTCCCAAGTCGCTCGGGCCAGACCCAGCGGCTTGTATCCCATTTGCGTTTATTCCCGGTTATGCGTTATACCCAGCATGCTAGATTATTTGATGCCGGTCCATGGCACCTCTTCTTCTCCATGCCGACCACTTGCACGTTAAAGGGGGGGTACCTGAGCATCGCGACTCAGGGCTCTTACTGGCTCTCCAGCCCTCACCCTCTGGCCTTGTCCACGGCATCGCGACCTGACATACCAGCGACGGCTGAGACAAGCTCGAGGGCCGGGACCCGAGGACGTAGAGTGCCGACATCTAACCGAATTTGCAGGGACACATCACAAGATAAGGCCCAGTGCCAGGCGCAACCCGCCTAGGGGTAGGGCCCCGTGAGTCCCGCACTGGCTCACGGGTGCCCAGATACACCTCGCCAGGCCCTACCGTGCCAGCCACGTGTCAAGGCGGGGCTGTACACCCCCGGGGGCTCCTCCCGGAGGGGGCCCCCTCCCACGTACCAGTGGAAGCACCATGCTCCGCACTGGCTGACGACACTGCCGAGGAGCGGCTATGCCCGTACACATACGGAAGTGCTATGCTCCACGCTGGTGATAAACAACTGAGGGTGGCCCCTGGGCCGCATCAACCTCAGGGAGCCCAGAGCTCAGTGTCTAGCCTCATCGCAACACCTTCCCTCGGGAGCGCCGTGCGAGGGGGCTGGGCACGGGGGCTGCGCCTAGGTCACGCCCAGACGCACGTCGCCCAGCCGAGCCCCCCGGGGCCTGGTTCATCGTGCGTCTCTCCCCAAGCGGAGCCAAGGTACGGAGGCCATTTGAGCGTCAAGGGGGACTCCTGAGCATCGCGACTCAGGAGCCTAACTGGTCACGTAGCCCCTCACTCCTTGGCCCCGTCCTGGTTTCCGGTCGGGACTAACGCTGGGTGAGGTATGCGCGCGGCCGGGCTCTGCAGATGTAGAACAGTAGATCCACCCACTTCACACCTCCCTACTTGCTGTTCATGCGCCAAGGGGGACTCCTGAGCATCGCGACTCAGGAGGCTAACTTGTCACGTAGCCCCTCACTCCTTGGCCCCGTCCTGGTTTCCGGTCGGGACTAACACTGGGTGAGGTACGCGCGGGGCCAGGCTCTGCTGGCATAGAACATAAGCAAGTAGGAAGGAAAAGCGCAAATTTCGAGGAATGCAAAAGCAAATATTACAGTCCACACTGTTATCTCAATGCCAAACGCAAGTTTAAACGCCTCCCCGAGGCATGATACATGTGCAGGAATTAAAGGCAGGACAGGAGCCACGACGGAGTCACTTGTCGGTGGAGGAGCAGCACAGAATGGGTTCGCCTTACGGAGCAGTGGGGTCGGCAGCGCCTTGCTTCGGCTTGGTGCTGAAGGCCCGAAACTTCCCCCACAGAGCCTCCGCACGACCCTTCACAGCCTCGGTAGCGGCAGCGGCACGCTCGCCGCTTACTGGCTCCAGCAGGCTGTCGAGGTCGACGCCGGGATCGCGAAGGTAGATGTGGGTGAGGACCCGCGTCAGTGCTGCAGAAGATAGGACACGCGCCTCAGCCTCAGCCATGGGGCCAAGGCCAAGGGCGACATCTTCGAGAGCACGAACCAGGAAGGGAAGCAGCTTGGCGGGGCCGTCCTCGGCGCCAGCCAGCGGGCTCTCCAGGCCGCTATCGTAAAGCGTCCTCAGCGAGGAGCGAGCCTTCGCCTCCATCTCCGTGAAGGCCACGCGGTCCTCAGCAAGAACCAGGGCCTTGTCGTCGACCTCGGCCTTCCTCGCTCACAACCCCTGCTCCAGCGCGCCTAGGCGGTCGCGGCGCTTCCTGAGCTTGGCCTCCCTCCTCTTGACGGCCGCCTCGCGAGCCTTCACGCCTTCTTCCTGCTCTTGGCGAAGGCGGGCCTCTTTCTCGAGCTGGTCCCGCAGGCCTTGCAGCTCGTCCTCCAGCGCCTTGCAGCGACCACGGGCGTCGACCGCCTCCCCTAGGGCTGCGTCATGAGGAGCCTTCGCCTCAAGAACGACCTGTTTCTCCTTATCGCAAGCCGTCGAGGCCTGGACCAGTGCCGCCCCGAATCGAAGCGTCGGAGCGAACCCATCCTGAAGCCAGCTCCAAGCGCCCGGCCACCAAGCGAGGGTCGGCGCCAAGAAGATCCTGCCGCAGTCAGTCTGGCTTAGCAGCAGCATGGTCCAGAACGGCAGAAGGAGTCAGAGAGACAGTAGCCGGTGGAGTAGGAGGAGAAGGCGGTAGCGCGGCCACAGCGTCCTGAGGCGGAGTCTGCTACGCCCCAACGGCTGAAGTGGCGGCGGCAGGCAAGGACACCTCGGGAGTCACATGGGCCGTGGGGGCTGAGCTCACCCCAGCCGGCTCAGCCTGGCCTCGCGAGGACGACCGGGCAGGAGAAGCCCGTGCATCGCGGTCACCCTCCTTCGCGGGCAGAGGCGCTGCCATGGGTGGAACCTCAGGAGCTCCCTTCGGCTTCTTTGCTGTGGGTGCCAGCCTATCCAAGAGATGCGGACGTCAAGCCTCAGAAGCAGGACAACAAATAAAGACAAGGATCAAACGCTTACGGGTCGTCGCCAGTGAGCTCGAGCGGCCTCCGGCCAAATTTGAAGCCCGAAAGCCGACTGGAAGGGTCAACCTCGGGAAGCTTGGAAGCGGAAGGTGCGTCTGCGGTCCGCCTCGGGGCCGGGGTAGACCCGCGGGAGATCAGCCCGGTCCTGTCCTTCTTCAGGATCGGGGGCAAGCTCCCGCCGTCCTGCTCGCTGTCATCCTCGTCGTCATCCTCATCGTCATCCTCGTCGTCATCGCTCGGAGAGAGGCGGAGAACACGGGACCTGCGCCGGGAGAGGGGAGCCCTCGACTCTCCGTCAGTCGCCTCGGAGTCAGGCCCTCTTTCCCGCTCCCCCTTCCTCCTCTTCGCTGGAATCGTCGGAGGGCACGTCCATCGGTTCCTCGGGAGTTTCCATGGGCACGGGCCCATCCCCGTTGAAGACGGGCGTGGACTCCACTACCTGCTCCCAGTCGTCGCGGAGGAACAAGGGCGTAGGAGCGCCCTCCAACCTCGCCACGTCACCCTCGACCAGAGATTGGAGGACCGCAGCCAGATCTCCATCGGCCCAGGCCACGGGGCTCGGATGGGGCCTCCACGTTGGAAGTGAGTACCGCCGAAGCGGAGCCAGCTGGTGCTCTAGGAATTCCCTCAGCAGCGACGCGCCAGTCAGCTTCGCCGCCGCCATGTTGGCCGGCCTCAGATCTGCGTCCATCTTCTCCAGCACCAGCTTCGCGCGGGTGTCCGCGAGCTCAGCTCAACCCCAATCGCTGGAGCTCGTGGGCTGCTCCATGGGCAAGATCAGCCGAGGGTGGATGCGCCCAGCACCCACCAAGACCCACTTGCTCCTGAAGCCCTCAATCCTTTTCCCGGGGTTCGAGATGGCAATGGCGCCACCGTACGCGATGAAGCTCGCGCACGCGGAAGCAGGACCGCGAGAAGTCCGGAGGTAGAAGTAGTGGCGCAGCAAGGCCATTAAGGGCTGCACCCCTACGTGAGCCTCGTAGTAATAGGCAAAGATTGCCAGGAGAAGGACGGAGTTGGGGTGGAGATGCAGAGCCTGTAGCTTGTAATGGCAGAGGACAGAGAAGAAGAACTCAGAGAAGGGAGGCACCAGGCCGGCGGCAATGGCACTTACGAAGAACGGATAGAAGGTGCTCCCTTGGCCTTCCGGGGTGCCGGAGCCGGCCTTGAGCGCATTCGCCCGGTTGATGCCCTGCGCCGCCGCCATCCGACGCAACCGGGCAAGGCTCGCCTCCGACACGTTTGGCGAGTCCAGGGTAGACAAGTACCAAGCTCCGGCCGGGGACTGACGAGGCGCCATGGCTTCCTAGGTCACGCGGTCGGAGTAGATCTGGAGATTTTGGAGGAAGGAATGAGAGGCGTAAGAAAGGGGATCTGAGCAGCAACCGGAGAAAGCAAAAAGCGAAGCCTGGGCAGATGCCGCTCCCTTATCAACTCGCGCGGCTGCTGAGGCGCCCACGTCCAGTCAACCGCCACGCGGCGCCCAAGGCCGCAGGCTGTTAGGGCCCGTGGCGCTTCGCTCTTGCCCTTCCGCCTCCCTGCACGGCCTAGTCTAGGCACGCCTTGGGCCCAGGGGCTACTATCGGTGTCCTGGGAATGGGGGTCCCCAGACTTGCCTGCCTGCGGCCTGTGGCGTGGCTCAAGGGGGGCCCATCACGGCCTGTCTTCATCAACACAGACCCAAGACCCTCGCGAGGGGCCAAGCCTCGCAGGGCGGATGACACGGAGCTTCCTCAGGCACGGCCTCATCAGGCTAGCTCGCAAGGAGGCGGAGAGATCAAGGCGGGGTACCTCACGAGGTGCCCATGACACAAGCCATGACGACCAAGGGCGCCAGGCGGGTGCCAGCCCGCGCAGTGTCCTCCTTTCCTCTTTGGTGCAAAGGGGGCAAGCACAGCCGCGGAGTACCGAGGCATCAGGCAAAGGTTGCCATTTCGGTGCAACGAGACCAAGACCAGGAAGACTGCAAGACAGAGGTCATCGTGGAGCCCAAGACGGCGTCACCACCAGAGCTTTGTGCAGGCGAAGACTACATTTGTCAGCGTAGCGAGTACTAGCTGTCCCCCCTTCAAATTAGCCCGCCATTGTTGGCTCCCTTCCCGCTCGATATTTGGGAAGAGGACCAGGGCCTCTATAAATAGGACCAGCCACCCACAGAAGAGAGGGGTTCGGAGGGGTTAAGAGGAGAGGTTCGGTAGGAGGTTGAATCAGAGAAAGATAATCAGAGAGAGAGAAGGGTGGCTGAACTCCTCCCAGCAGTTCATCGCCCTAGCCAAGAACAGACCCTCGCGATGTTGTTCTTCCTTGTATCATTCATCATCATCAGCCCAAGAGGCAATCCACCACGCCACAAACTGGAGTAGGGTATTAGACCACAACGGTGGCCCGAACCAGTATAAACCCTGTGTCTCTTGTGTTGTTCTTTCCATAGCCTAGATCTTAGCGAGGCGGAGGGGTGTAGGTAGGTAGGAAGCGAAATCTCCACGCGCACCCCAGTGTTCGAACCTCAAGGGTCTGCCGGAACCCGAAATCCGACACACCACGTGATGATCGGGTGTGATAGGTTCTAACGTTCGCATACAACGGGTGTAAGCCAGATTTACACACGCAATACACTTAGGTTGACTTGACGAGCCTAGCATGTACAGACATGGCCTCGGAACATGGAAGACCGAAAGGTCGAACATGAGTCGTATAGAAGATACGATCAACATGAAGATGTTCACTGATGATGAGTAGTACTTCTCACGTGATGATCGGACATGACCTAGTTGACTCGGATCATGTATCACTTAGAGGACTAGAGGGATGTCTATGTGAGTGGGAGTTCATTAAATAATTTGATTAGATGAACTTAATTATCATGAACATAGTCTGAAACTTTGCAATATGTCTTGTAGATCAAATGGCCCACGCTAATGTTGCCCTCAACTTCAACATGTTCCTAGAGAAAACCAAGCTGAAAGACGACGGGAGCAACTACACGGACTGGGTCCGTAACCTGAGGATTATCCTCATAGGTGCCAAGAAAGCATATGTCCTGGATGCACCGCTAGGTGAAGCACCTGTTTTCCCAGCAACTCAAGACATTATGAATGTCTGGCAGTCACGTAGTGATGATTACTCCCTGGTTCAGTGCGTCATGCTTTACAGCTTAGAACCGGGGCTCCAAAAGCGTTTTGAGCAGCACGGAGCATATGAGATGTTCCAAGAGCTGAAAATGGTTTTCCAAGCTCATGCCCGGGTCGAGAGATATGAAGTCTCCGACAAGTTCTACAGTTGTAAGATGGAGGAGAATAGTTCTGTCAGCGAGCACATACTCAAAATGTCTAGGTTGCACAACTGCTTATCTCAGCTGGGAGTTAATCTCCCGGATGATGCGATCATTGACAGAATCCTTCAGCCGCTCCCACCTAGTTACAAGAGCTTTGTGATGAACTTCAATATGCAGGGGATGGAAAAGACCATTCCTAAGGTATATTCAATGTTGAAATCAGCGGAGGTGGAGATCAAGAAGGAACATGAAGTGTTGATGGTGAATAAAACCACTAAGTTCAAGAAAGGCTAGGGTAAGAAGAACTTCAAGAAGGACGGCAAGGGAGTTGCCACGCCCGGTAAGCCAGTTGCCGGGAAGAAGCCAAAGCATGGACCCAAGCCTGAGACTGAGTGCTTTTATTGCAAGGGAAACCGTCACTGGAAGCGGAACTGCCCCAAGTACTTAGCGGATAAGAAGGCTGGCAATACCAAAGGTATATGTGATATACATGTTATTGATGTGTAGCTAACACTACAAAAAAATACACTTTCGTGATGATACATGTTTGTCACAGTAGGTCGCGTTTTCTGTCATGCATGTACATCCATGACGATTTTATGACAGAATCAAGATAGCCATACCTGTGCTATCGTAGAAGTGTTCCATGACATTACCAAAATTATCATCACGGAAGTGTCCACTTCCATGACGATAAATCGCGCGTCATAGAAGTGCTTTCATCAAGGGTGACTGACACGTGGAATCCACCGTAACGGAACGCCGTTAAGCTATCGGGCTGGGTTTTGGATCCGATAACCCGTTAATAGCTCCGACCAATGGGGATTTTCCACGTGTAAAATCATCATTAGCTGGAGGAGACACGTGTCAGGTCCACGTTGGCATAGGTGTCACTCATCCAATGGGAGAGACGCGCCTATGATATGTTGACACGTGGACCGGCCCATCAAGTTTAAATGGGCCGGCCCAACTGAAGGCCCACAAGATTTTGCGGAGCATAATGGGACGGCCCAGCTAAAGGCCCAGGAAATTTTACGGACCATAATGGGCTGGCCCATCTAAAGGCCCACAAGATTTTGCGGGCCATAATGGGCCGGCCCAGGTAAAGGCCCACAAGATTTTTCTGTGCCATAATGGGCCAGCCCAGGTGAAGGCCCATAAGATTCTTGCGTATTATAATGGGCCGGCCCAGCTAAAGGCCCACAAGATTTCGCCGACATTAATGGGCCGGCCCAGCTGTAGGCCCACAAGATTTTAAGGACCCTAGTAGGTCAGCCCATTAACTGGGTGCCATGTTTTGGGCCAAATGCCGGCCCATATTTGATCCGGTCCATTAATGGTCTGCCACGCTCCGGGCCTAATAGTGGCCCATATGAGATCCAGCCTGTTAAAAGCCTACCACGTTCTGGGCTAAATTACGGCCCAGATCAGGTCCGGCCCTTTAAGAGGCTTTGGGCTCAATTATGGCCCATATCAGATTTGGCCCGTCAACTAGACACTATGCTTTTGGGCCCACTTGCTAAAGGCCCACTTAGTAATTCGACCTGATATTAGTTATGGCCTGTTAAGGGCCCGTTTAACATTTCGGCCCTATATTAATTTCGGGATGTTAAAAGCCCGTCATATAGTTGGGCCTAACTACGGCCCGGTTTGCATCCGGCCTGCTCGCAGTTGATATCTGATTGGGCCAAGCAAGGACCGAGACAATTTTGGTCTGTTAAAAGCCCGTGATTTGATTCGCACAATCATGGGCCGGGGTTCATTTCGGGTTGCTGCCGGCCCGTGAGTTGTTCGGCATGTTTCAGGACCAACCTACATCGTGATTGCATGACGGCCCGATTATGTACCGTAATTTTACGGTTTGGTCGGATTACTTTGAAGACAGGATATTTATATATACAATAAAATAACGGCAACATCATGAATAAGAAAAAACCTAGACTATACAATAAAGAAATTATGGCATATTACATCCACTGGGCATCAAAGTTCGCCACTATGATAATAAAGCGCAAGCAGACAGTAGATTACATACACCGGGCATCAAAGATCGCCACCAGTGCAAATAAACACGCTGACAAAATAATATACAAAACCGATAGCACTTCAATAGAGTTCAAGAAAGGTTAGCCCTGCTGGGGATCTGCAGCGCAAGCAGCTGAGCAAGATGATGAGACTGCGCTTGTTCAACACTTATATCTTCCTCACTCTGAAAGATAAACAAGTAGACAGATGACAGGTTTTGCACATAAAAGTATCAGTGCCGACAATTCATCACATTTCTTACTAACGAATAAAGTGACTCAGTTTAAAATTGCATTAACACAATATGGTATTGTTCAGGTCAAGACATGGCAGGAAATGACATTGTGAAGGAGTTGGCAGCTTCACGACACCACTTGATTACAGATCAAGAACTCATAAGTATCAATGGTTTGTGTACTGTCAATTTATACCATTTCAGATTGGCAAATAAAGAGACAGTTTAAATAATAGTAGAATGATATGACATTGTTCATAGTTAAGACATTGCAGAATATGACATTATGCTGTAGTGGGTAGGTTCACCACACCACTGGATTACGGATGAAGAACAGAAGCATACATGCAGTGCAAAAGAAGGAACTTGGTTGTACAACTGAAAACTTAAATTGAGAAAGGACAAAATTTTGTTTATGAACTACATAATAAACTTTAAACAAGCAATTTGATGCAAACACCAAAAATAAAGAGCTGTTGCAGTCATGCCTAACCAAATATATAAAACAAAGTTTGAAAGCTTGAGATGAAAAAACTTACATTATTGGTGAAGACAGGCTCTATAAAGGCCTTGTCCATGCTGATGGGGGGGCAATTCAAGAAGTTTACCACATAATCTTCTTCAAAAGCATTGCCTTTATTCTACATTTTGTTAAGAGTAAATATAGATGTGATAATATACGAAAAATGGAGAATATTTAAGATAAGATTAAGAGTGATGTTGCATAACCAAGTAGCTATAAATGTAAGTGCAGCAATACATGCAAAAGGTACAGCCAAGAGTAATGCACAGCTAAACTTCTTCAGTACCAACCTTATGGTAAGAGTAAATATAGATCTCATGTGTAGAAAATGGAGGGCAAAGGAAAATAAGCTGTAGAGTGATGGTACATGAACAACTACCTGTCATTATAAGTACACTAATAAAGGACAACATGTACTTACAAGAACAATTTAGAGCTAAAAAACATTGGCATTGGCTATATTCTACACTAATGTAACCATTCATACAGATCAGATAATTTGGAGCGAACAATTGATAAGCAAGCTATCATGCATACTGCTGTCACATAATGAACCAGGTATGTATGCAAGTACAGTGATACAGGACTGAGGTACTAACAGAGCAAAGCAGCGGGCATCATATTTGCGATATCCTATCATTCTTGTCAAACCGGAATTCTTCTTCGAGCAGATTTCCTGCAAAAAAGATCCGTAAGGCACATGCGGAAAAGTAGAAGTTCAAATTGTCATGTGATTTCATAGACAGTACCTCATCCTGGGAACAAGACCAGTGCATAACAAGGTTTTTCCATTCAATTTCTTCTAAATTTAGCACAGGAGACTTCATCGGAAATTCGTTTATAGACTTGCCACCAAAGTGTGATTTCCTCAAGTAACACCGATACTGCTGCAATGCTTCCTTGAAAAGCACAAGCAAGCTTTGCTCGTCATGACTATCGAGATTGACCCTCGCCTAATTACAACAATGTAATGTAAATCATTGATGTGTTCAATCAGCGGAAAACAGGAAAATAATAACCATGAATAATAGCACTTACACGTAAGTTGGACAGGAAGATGTGAAAATGGTGTTTGTCTTCACAATAATCTTCCCCATGATGGGAATATATGCACGTAGTCCCTAACAACATTGAAAGCATTGTCTTTTAAACTGGGAATAAATGGAATGGGGTTCCAATCTGCAGGAATTGGTCGTCTCTGCAGTTGGGATAGGTCTTCGGCCGGTGGACTTGCTGTATTTTTTGCTGGAGTGGGATTTTTCTGTGGTACAGCTGGTGCTATGGCAAATGAAATTGGTATACCTTTTGCTGGAGTGCATGTCATGTGTGGTGGGTCTAGCGGTGTGGCCAGTGAAGTATGGGTACAGTCTGCTGGAGTCGGTCCTACGTTTTGTGTCACTGGTTGTACAACCAATATAAGTGGGGTGCTGTCTGATTTCTCCGGCACCACCACGTTTTTCAAAGACTTTGCTGGTGCTCCTTCAGGTTCGGCAATCACCCTCTTCCTTTTTTGATGTCTGATGCACAAGAATAGCATTTGAGTGAAAAAACATGGTATGATGACAGATGGAATATGTATTGATAATGGATGGGCATGGCATCCCGACATATATGATGAGTAAACTGAGCAGATGGCGGTGCAACAAAATAGAAGAAATGCAAGACAACATATGCAAGATACCCGCAATCAATAAGACATTGCCAAATTAGAACAGGCACCTTGATGGGTGAACAGGACATGCCATCTGCCTTTGACTCCTTGAGGTTAGAATAGTCATTAGGATCATATTCTGAACAACAATCAACAGGTGGGAAGCGTATGACTTTCATTGCATCTGGAATGGCACTCAATGCCTTGGTGCCAATTTTGTAAGTCATTGGAGTGTTTAGCTTCAAGAGTGGACTGCTACTAGTGCGACACAAAGCAGCTACACAGATCTTAGTTTAGATATAACAGGAAAACCTTAAGCATCAGAGTAAAATCAGCAAAGTGGAACTTGCTGGAATATATGTGCTAGTATTGCCGGTACGGCTAGAAAGGCTTCGGATACCAGCTCTCTTCAAGTGAAGGTGTGGTACTGTTAATATCAGTGTAATTCTCAAAGGCGACACAACTCCCCGCATTTCCTTGCTATTCTTATAGGATTCAAGTGGGCAGGCCACTACAAATCCTATTCCTATGTTTACAAGATCCTACGAAACAAAGAGGCTCAAAGTGTCCATCACAACCGACCGTATAGACCTCTACACTGCAAATGTCCCTGCTCATCTTCAGTACAAGGAACATACTATACTACTATCATACTCCTCCGTTCCAAAATATAAGCCTTGGTAGAGATTTCCACTATGGATCACATACAGATGTATCCAGATACATTTTAGAGTGTAGATTCACTCATTTTGCTCCATATGTAGTCCATGGTGGAATCTATACAAAGACTTGTATTTAGGAACGGAGAGAGTACATATTAAAGAAGAACGGAAGAGGAACATGGTAAAGAAGAGCAAGCAGATTTTGGATAATAAAATGTTAGTTGCGTAGTGCCCACACATGATGAACCAGAGCGCATTAAGAATGCAACTCCCAGCTGTCTCTCGACCATTTCAGGCGGTTGGATGAAGATCCTACGTCTCCTAACCCTTCTTCTTCCTCGTCGGAGAGAGTACATATTAAAGAAAAACGGAAGAGGAACATGGTAAAGAAGAGCAAGCAGATTTTGGATAATAAAATGTTAGTTGCGTAGTGCCCACACATGATGAACCAGAGCGCATTAAGAATGCAACTCCCAGCTGTCTCTCGACCATTTCAGGCGGTTGGATGAAGATCCTACGTCTCCTAACCCTTCTTCTTCCTCGTCGGAGAGAGTACATATTAAAGAAAAACGGAAGAGGAACATGGTAAAGAAGAGCAAGCAGATTTTGGATAATAAAATGTTAGTTGCGTAGTGCCCACACATGATGAACCAGAGCGCATTAAGAATGCAACTCCCAGCTGTCTCTCGACCATTTCAGGCGGTTGGATGAAGATCCTACGTCTCCTAACCCTTCTTCTTCCTCGTCTCTGATTCTTCCCATACAGAACACCGCACGGGCCGCCGGCCAGACCACCGGCCCCCATCGCCTGTGTTCCTCCGCCACCCCCACCCCCACCCCGCCCCAACCCCAACCCGCGTCGAGTTTTCTTCGTTCGGCGAGGCCCCACAACCACCCGAGCCCCTTCGATCGCACCGGCGAACTCCGGCGAGCTCTGAAAAATCGACTGACCCAATTTTGAAATTTAGTCTACTGTGATTTAACTAGTGTGGAATATAAAAGGGGAAAACCATATGCATTGGGAGTATAGTGTTGAGCGTGCCATGGCGGATCTGAAGGTGCAAACTGGACAAAGGCAACTTCGCAACCAAGACAAGAAATCGGAGTAAAGCAGTGGCGATCTATTTTCTTGCTATGATAAATAAGTTGAGCATGTACGAAAGAGTACCGCCTCTGGTGCGGCGCCGTGTACGCATCTGCTGAGAATTTGACGGTGTTGCGGTAGCGATGGCTGTCGGCGGCGTGGAAGTAGATCTAGGAGGGTAGACGGTGGCGGCGGGGCGCGGCGGATGAGACGGTCGTAGGAGCGGTGCCGGCAAGGTGGACGACGGCGGGTATGAAGCGGGAGGACGGGATGCAAGGATCCTGGTCCGAAGCCGTGGATGAGAGAGGTCGATATCTTGTAATGGATGGCGGCGTCGGGGTATCAGCTCCGTCATGGTGGAGGAGGACGGCGGTGGATGGGGTGGAGGACGGCGGCCGGCGGAGGAGGGTGGGGTGGAGAGGGTGTTTTGGCGCCCACAGAGTACGAATGGGGAAAAGGGAGGTAGAGAGGAAGGGGGGAACCATGTATTCAGGGCGCGCTTGTCTCAAATGCAAGGAAATTTACAAACTTAGCCCCCGTTTCAAATTTCTACTACATCACAGCAACATTAGTCGGTTGGGGATAGGACGGTAATCTCGCATACACCGAATATTTGCTGATGAGAGTTTATTTTTGGCGCCCACCGTGTATGAATATGAATCGGGGAGGAAGTCGATTTCGGTCGAGGACACACTGTGTTTTGGCGACCATTGTTGGGGAACGTAGTAATTTCAAAAAAATTCCTACGCACACGCAAGATCATGGTGATGCATAGCAACGAGAGGGGAGAGTGTGTCCACGTACCCTCATAGACCAAAAGCGGAAGAGGTAGCACAACGCGGTTGATGTAGTCGTACGTCTTCATGATCCGACCGATCAAGTACCGAATGCACGACACCTCCGAGTTCTGCACACGTTCAACTCGATGACGTCCCTCGAACTCCGATCCAGCTGAGTGTTGAGGGAGAGTTTCGTCAGCACGACATCGTGGTGACGATAATGATGTTCTACCGACGCAGGGCTTCGCCTAAGCACCGCTACGATATGACCGAGGTGGATTATGGTGGAAGGGGGCAACGCACACGGCTAAGAGATCAAGAGATCAATTGTTGTCCCTATGAGGTGCCCCCTGGCCACGTATATAAAGAAGTGGAGGAAGGGAGGGGCCGGCCCTCTCTATGGCGCGCCCTAGGGTAGTCCTACTCCCACTGGGAGTAGGATTCCCCCTTTCCTAGTAGAACTAGGATCCCTTCCAAGTAGTAGGAATAGGAGAGAAGGAAAGGGAAGGAAAAAGGAGAAGGAAGGAAGGGGGCGCCCCCCTCCCTAGTCCAATTCGGACCAGCCCATTGGGAGGGGTGCGGCCACCCTTTGAGGCCTTTCTCTCCTTTCCCGTATGGCCCATTAAGGCCCAATACGAATTCCCGTAACTCCCCGGTACTCCCGAAAATACCCGAATCACTCGGAACATTTCCGATGTCTGAATATAGTCGTCCAATATATCGATCTTTACGTCTCGACCATTTCGAGACTCCTCGTCATGTCCCCGATCTCATCCGCGACTCCGAACTCCTTCGGTACATCAAAACACATAAACTCATAATATAACCGTCATCGAACTTTAAGCGTGCGGACCCTACGGGTTCGAGAACTATGTAGACATGACCGAGACATGTCTCCGGTCAATAACCAATAGCGGAACCTGGATGCTCATATTGGCTCCTACATATTTTCTGAAGATCTTTACCGGTCAAACCGCATAACAACATATGTTGTTCCCTTTGTCATCGCTATGTTACTTGCCCAAGATTCGATCGTCGGTATCTCAATACCTAGTTCAATCTCATTACCGGCAAGTCTCTTTACTCGTTCTGTAATACATCATCCCGCAACTAACTCATTAGTTGCAATGCTTGCAAGGCTTAAGTGATGTGTATAACCGAGAGGGCCCAGAGATACCTCTCCGACAATCGGAGTGACAAATCCTAATCTTGAAATACGCCAACCCAACAAGTACCTTTGGAGACACCTGTAGAGCACCTTTATAATCACCAAGTTACGTTGTGACGTTTGGTAGCACACAAAGTGTTCCTCCGGTAAACGGGAGTTGCATAATATTATAGTCATAGGAACATGTATAAGTCATGAAGAAAGCAATAGCAACAAACTAAACGATCAAGTGCTAAGATAACGAAATGGGTCAAATCAATCACATCATTCTCCTAATGATGTGATCCCGTTAATCAAATGACAACTCATGTCTATGGTTAGGAAACATAACCATCTTTGATCAACGAGCTAGTCAAGTAGAGGCATACTAGTGACACTCTGTTTGTCTATGTATTCACACATGTATTATGTTTCCGGTTAATACAATTCTAGCATGAACAATAAACATTTATCATGATATAAGGAAATAAATAATAACTTTATTATTGCCTCTAGGGCATATTTCCTTCAGTCTCCCACTTGCACTAGAGTCAATAATCTAGTTCACATCGCCATGTGATTTAATACCAATAGTTCACATCACCATGTGACTAACACCCATAGTTCACATCGACATGTGACCAACACCCAAAGGGTTTAATAGAGTCAATAATCTAGTTCACATCGCTCTGTTATTAACACCCAAAGAGTACTAAGGTGTGATCATGTTTTGCTTGTGAGAGAAGTTTAGTCAACGGGTCTGCCACATTCAGATCCATAAGTATTTTGCAAATTTCTATGTCAACAATGCTCTGCGTGGAGCTACTCTAGCTAATTGCTCCCACTTTCAATATGTATCCAGATTGAGATTCAGAGTCATTTGGATCAGTATCAAAATTTGCATCGACGTAACCCTTTACGACGAACCTTTTTGTCACCTCCATAATCGAGAAACAAATCCTTATTCCACTAAGGATTATTTTGACCGCTGTCCAGTGATCTACTCCTAGATCACAATTGTACTCCCTTGCCAAAAACAGTGTAGGGTATACAATAGATCTGGTACACAGCATGGCATATTTTATAGAACCTATGGCCAAGGCATAGAGAATGACTTTCGTTCCCTTTCTATCTTCTGCCGTGGTCGGGCTTTGAGTCTTACTCAGTTTCACACCTTGTAACACAGGCAAGAACTCTTTCTTTGACTGTTCCATTTTGAACTACTTCAAAATCTTGTCAAGGTATGTACTCAATGAAAAAGTTATCAAGCGTCTTGATCTATCTCTATAGATCTTGATGCTCAATATGTAAGCAGCTTCACCGAGGTCTTTCTTTGAAAAACTCCTTTCAAACACTCCTTTATGCTTTGCAGAATAATTCTACATTATCTCCGATCAACAATATGTCATTCACATATACTTATCAGAAATGCTATAGTGCTCCCACTCACTTTCTTGTAAATATAGGCTTCACCGCAAGTCTGTATAAAACTATATGCTTTGATCAACTTATCAAAGTGTATATTCCAACTCCGAGATGCTTGCACCAGTCCATAGATGGATCGTTGGAGCTTGCATATTTTGTTAGCACCTTTATGATTGACAAAACCTTCTGGTTGCATCATATACAACCCTTCTTTAATAAATCCATTAAGGAATCAGTTTTGTTTATCCATTTGCCAGATTTCATAAAATGCGGCAATTGCTAACATGATTCGGACAGACTTAAGCATAGATACGAGTGAGAAACTCTCATCGTAGTCAACACCTTGAACTTGTCGAAAACCTTTTTGCGACAATTCTAGCTTTGTAGATAGTAACACTACTATTAGCGTCCGTCTTCCTCTTGAAGATCCATTTAATCTCAATGGCTCGCCAATCATTGGGCAAGTCAATCAAAGTCCATACTTTGTTCTCATACATGGATCTCATCTCAGATTTCATGGCCTCAAGCCATTTCGTGGAATCTGGGCTCATCATCGCTTCCTCATAGTTCGTAGGGCTCGTCATGGTCATGTAACATGACCTCCAGAACAGGATTTTACCATCCACTGCGTGGATCTCACTCTGGTTTACCTACGAGGTTCTGGTAGTAACTTGATCTGAAGTTACATGATCATCATCATTAGCTTCCTCACAAATTGGTGTAGTAGTCACAGGAACAGAATTTCTGTGATGAAATTACTTTCCAATAAGGGAGCAGGTACAGTTACCTCATCAAGTTCTACTTTCCTCCCACATCACTTCTTTCGAGAGAAACTCCTTCTCTAGAAAGGATCCATTCTCAGCAATGAATATCTTGCCTTCGGATCTGTGATAGAAGGTGTACCCAACATTTTCTTTTGGGTATCCTATGAAGATGCACTTCTCCGATTTGGGTTTGAGCTTATCAGGTTGAAACTTTTTCACATAAGCATTGCAACCTCAAACTTTAAGAAACGACAGCTTAGGTTTCTTGCCAAACCATAGTTCATACCGGTGTCGTCTCAACGGATTTAGATGGTGCCCTATTTAATGTGAATGTAGCTCTCTCTAATGCATAACCCCAAAACGATAGTGGTAATCGGTAAGAGACATCCATAGATCGCACCATATCTAATAAAGTACGGTTACGATGTTCGGACACACCATTACACTGTGGTGTTCCAGGTGGCGTGAGTAGTGAAACTATTTCACATTGTTTTAACTGAAGGCCAAACTCGTAACTCAAATATTTTACTTCTGCGATCATATCGTAGAAACTTTTATTTTTGTTACGATGATTCTCCACTTCACTCTGAAATTCTTTGAACTTTTCAAATGTTTCAGACTTGTGTTTCATCAAGTAGATTATACTCATATCTGCTCAAATCATCTGTGAAGATCAGAAAATAATGATACCTGCCGCGAGCCTCAATATCATTCGGACCACATCATATGTATGATTTCCAACAAATCTGTTGCTCCTCCATTGTTCCGGAGAACGGAGTCTTAGTCATCTTGCCCATGAGGCATGGTTCACAAGCATAATCAAGTGATTCCAAAAGCCCATCAGCATGGATTTTCTTCATGCGCTTTACACCAATATGACCTAAACGGCAGTGCCACAAATAAGTTGCACTATCATTATTAACTTTGCATCTTTTGGCTTCAATATTATGAAAATGTGTATCACCACAATCGAGATCCAACAAAACCATTTTCATTGGGTGTATGACCATAGAAGGTTTTATTCATGTAAACAGAACAACAATTATTCTCTAACTTACATGAACCGTATTGCAATAAACATGATCCAATCATATTCATGCTCAACGCAAACACTAAATAACATTTATTTTAGGTTTAACACTAATCCCGAAAGTATAGGGAGTGTGCGATGATGATCATATCAATCTTGGAACCATTTCCAATACACATCGTCACTTCACCCTTAACTAGTCTCTGTTCATTCTGCAACTCCCGTTTCGAGTTACTATTCTTAGCAACTGAACTAGTATCAAATACTGAGGGGTTGCTATAAACACTAGTAAAGTACACATCAATAACATGTATATCAAATATACCTATGTTCACTTTGCCATCCTTCTTATCCGCCAATTACTTGGGGTAGTTCCGCTTCCAGTGACCAGTCCCTTTGCAGTAGAAGCACTCAGTTTCAGGCTTAGGTCCAGACTTGGGTTTTTCACTTGAGCAGCAACTTGCTTGCCGTTCTTCTTGAAGTTCCCCTTTCTTCCCTTTGTCCCTTTACTTGAAACTAGTGGTTTTGTTTACCATCAACACTTGATGCTTTTCTTGATTTCTACCTTCGTCGATTTCAGCATCACGAAGAGCTTGGGAATCGTTTCCGTTATCCCTTGCATATTATAGTTCATCACGAAGTTCTACTAACTTGGTGATGGTGACTAGAGAATTCTGTCAATCACTATTTTATCTGGAAGATTAACTCCCACTTGATTCAAGCGATTGTAGTACCCAGACAATCTGAGCACATGCTCACTGCTTGAGCTATTCTCCTCCATCTTTTAGCTATAGAACTTGTTGGAGACTTCATATCTCTCAACTCGGGTATTTGCTTGAAATATTAACTTCAACTCCTGGAACATCTCATATGGTCCATGACGTTCAAAACGTCTTTGAAGTCCCGATTCTAAGCCGTTTAAGCATGGTGCACTAAACTATCAAGTAGTCATCATATTGAGCTAGCCAAACGTTCATAACATCTGCATCTGCTCGCAATAGGTTTGTCACCTAGCGGTGCATCAAGGACATAATTCTTCCGTGCAGCAATCAGGATAAACCTCAGATCACGGATCCAATCCGCATCATTGCTACTAACATCTTTCAACTTAGTTTTCTCTAGGAACATATCAAAAATAAAACAGGGGAGCTAAACGCGAGCTATTGATCTGGAACATAGATATGCTAATACTACCAAGACTAAGTTCATGATAAATTAAAGTTCAATTAATCATATTACTTAAGAACTCCCACTTAGATAGACATCCATCTAATCATCTAAGTGACCACGTGATCCAAATCAACTAAACCATAACCGATCATCACGTGAAATGGAGTAGTTTTCAATGGTGAACATCACTATGTTGATCATATCTACTATATGATTCATGCTCGACCTTTCGGTCTCAGTGTCCCGAGGCCATATCTGCATATGCTAGGCTCGTCAAGTTTAACCTGAGTATTCTGCGTGTGCAAAACTGGCTTGCACCCGTTGTAGATGGACGTAGAGCTTATCACACTCGATCATCACGTGGTGTATGGGCACGACGAACTTTGGCAACGGTGCATACTCAGGGAGAACACTTTTATCTTGAAATTTAGTGAGAGATCATCTTATAATGCTACCGTCAATCAAAGCAAGATAAGATGCATAAAAGATAAACATGACAGGCAATCAATATAAGTGATATGATATGGCCATCATCATCTTGTGCTTGTGATCTCCATCTCCGAAGCACCGTCATGATCACCATCGTCACCGGCGCGACACCTTGATCTCCATCGTAGCATCATTGTCGTCTCGCCAATCTTATGCTTCTACGACTATCGCTACCGCTTAGTGATAAAGTAAAGCATTACAGGGCGATTGCATTGCATACAATAAAGCGACAACCATATGGCTCCTGCCAGTTGCCGATAACTCGGTTACAAAACATGATCATCTCATACAATAAAATTTAGCATCATGCTTTGACCATATCACATCACAACATGCCCTGCAAAAACAAGTTAGACGTCCTCTACTTTGTTGTTGCAAGTTTTACGTGACTGCTACGGGCTAAGCAAGAACCGTTCTTATCTACGCATCAAAACCACAACGATAGTTTGTCAAGTTAGTGCTATTTTAACCTTCTAAAGGACCGGGCATAGCCACACTCGGTTCAACTAAAGTTGGAGAAACTGACACCCCCTAGTCACCTATGTGCATAGCACGGCGGTAAAACCAGTCTCGCGTAAGCGTACGCGTAATGTCGGTCCGGGCCGCTTCATCCAACAATACCGCCGAACCAAAGTGTGACATTCTAGTAAGCAGTATGACTTATATCGCCCACAACTCACTTGTGTTCTACTCATGCATATTACATCAACGCATAAAACCTGGCTCGGATGCCACTATTGGGGAACGTAGTAATTTCAAAAACCTATGCACACGCAAGATCATGGTGATGCATAGCAAAGAGAGGGGAGAGTGTGTCCACGTACCCTCGTAGACCGAAAGTGGAAGTGTTAGCACAACGCGGTTGATGTAGTCGTACGTCTTCACGATCCGACCAATCAAGTACCGAACGAACGGCACCTCCGAGTTCTGCAAACGTTCAACTCGATGACGTCCCTCGAACTCCGATCCAGCCGAGTGTTGAGGGAGAGTTTCGTCAGCACAACGGCGTGGTGATGATGATGATGTTCTACCGACGCAGGGCTTCGCCTAAGCACCGCTACAATATGACTGAGGTGGATTATGCTAGAAGGGGGCACCGCACACGGCTAAGAGATCAAGAGATCAATTGTTGTCCCTATGGGGTGCCCCCTGGCCACGTATATAAAGAAGTGGAGGAGGGGAGGGGCCGGCCCTCTCTATGGCGCACCCTAGGGGAGTCCTACTCCCACCGGGAGTAGGATTCCTCCTTTCCTAGTAGAACTAGGATCCCTTCCAAGTAGTAGGAGTAGGAGAGAAGGAAAGGGAAGGAAAAAGGAGAAGGAAGGAAGGGGGCGCCCCCCTCCCTAGTCCAATTCGGACCAGCCCATGGGGAGGGGTGCGGCCACCCTTTGAGGCCTTTCTCTCCTTTCCCGTATGGCCCATTAAGGCCCAATACGAATTCCCGTAACTCCCTGGTACTCCCAAAAATACCCGAATCACTCGGAACCTTTCCGACGTCCGAATATAGTCGTCCAATATATCGATCTTTACGTCTTGACCATTTCGAGACTCCTCGTCATGTCCCCGATCTCATCCAGGACTCCGAACTCCTTCGGTACATAAAAACACATAAACTCATAATATAACCGTCATCGAACTTTAAGCGTGCGGACCCTACGGGTTCGAGAACTATGTAGACATGACCGAGACACGTCTCGGTCAATAACCGATAGCGGAACCTGGATGCTCATATTGGCTCCTACATATTCTACGAAGATCTTTATCGGTCAAACCGCATAACAACATACGTTGTTCCCTTTGTCATCGGTATGTTACTTGCCCGAGATTCGTTCGTCGGTATCTCAATACCTAGTTCAATCTCGTTACCGGCAAGTCTCTTTACTCGTTCCGTAATACATCATCCCGCAACTAACTCATTAGTGGCAATGCTTGCAAGGCTTAAGTGATGTGTATTACCGAGAGGGCCCAGAGATACCTCTCCGACAATCGGAGTGACAAATCCTAATCTCGAGATACGCCAACCCAACAAGTACCTTTGGAAACACCTGTAGAGCACCTTTATAATCACCCAGTTACATTGTGATGTTTGGTAGCACACAAAGTGTTCCTCTGGTAAACGGGAGTTGCATAATCTTATAGTCATGGGAACATGTATACGTCATGAAGAAAGCAATAGCAACAAACTAAATGATCAAGTGCTAAGCTAACGGAATGGGACAAGTCAATCACATCATTCTCCTAATGATGTGATCCCGTTAATCAAATGACAACTCATGTCTATGGTTAGGAAACATAACCATTTTTGATCAACGAGCTAGTCAAGTAGAGGCATACTAGTGACACTCTGTTTGTCTATGTATTCACACATGTATTATATTTCCGGTTAATGCAATTCTAGCATGAATAATAAACATTTATCATGATATAAGGAAATAAATAATAACTTTATTATTGCCTCTAGGGCATATTTCCTTCAACCACCGTGTATGAATCCGGGTGAGAGGAGGTTACGTCACGTTTGGGTGAAATTACAAACCTACCCCTATCGAGACCTATAGAAATCCAGCAGATAGGCTTTGCGTGGCAGGGATAGGCAGTAGTGATTTCCATCTCGCAGATCTTCGTTTCGGACGGTTACTGCGACTTTCCCCGCTTCGTTCAAATTTTGCAGAGTGCACGTTTAGCGTGCCAACTCAATTCGAATCCCGTTTGTATTCTATATTTTTTCAGGCGGGACCCATTTTCAATTGGAATTACATTCTATATACATCATTTTTTTATATATACTTTCAAAAGCACAACAAAGAATTCTGCTCCTTTATATGTATAATATGATTTACAAATACAATGATCTCAAAATCTTAAGATTGAATTCGAAGAAATTTAACCAAATTATGTTCTACTAAAATGTATGGATTAGTAAGATCTACCTATTAAATAACATAGATGTGCGTGAATTCATATGAGTATGCATGTTTCATAGATCAATTTTGGTTCGAGTATGGATTACATGTATCATCATCTCGAATTCAAATATTTGAATCCCTTTTTTGTTCACTCCTTTCACGCCCATCTCTCTCACATGCATGCTCCTTCAGGTAGCTATCACTCTCTTTTCTCCAGCTCACCCGCACGCTCACTTCATGTTTCTCCTATCCTCGCAAACATGGTCTCTCGACGTCTCCCTTGAGAAGTGTCACACTCTCCCTATCATTATACATTACAATGTTTTCATTATCTCTCACGTCTCTACTGTTCTCTGGTATCACTCGGTACCTAAGCTTTCTTTTTATCCGCCACACACACAGTCTCCACTCGTCTTTCACTTTGTCTTTCTCTCTATGGGATTCTCTCACACACCCTATATGTCTCTACATATGACTCATACCACTAAAATTACTCTCTCTCTCGCTCTCCTGTAGACACAACATTTGTTGCGGTCTCCTTTTCGTCTCCATCCCAGACTGACATTATTCATTTGTTTACCGATCAGACAACCCCGACTACCGTCTCCTCTCTCTCTCTCTCACAAACACACACAACTCCTGCTTCCACTCCCCTTCCCGACTACCGTCTCTCTCTCACACACACACAAAACTCTCTCTTTCGCACCCCGACTCGTATTTCTCTCACAAACATTTATCGACTAGCTAGCCTCTAGATTGGGTTATACACCCGCACACTCGTGCTTCCACCATCGCATACATGTCTCTCTCCTGCTCCTTGTATCTATGTAGATTTTTCTTCCCTTCTTGAGACACTCCCTCTCGATCGTGCACACAGACACTATCACCTCATTCTAAGCTGATACCTATCGCACACACACTCCTTGTGTCTTTGTCACACATGCACTCCGTCCTCCTCCACTCTCCCTCTCTCTCACACACACATGGGCTTTTTGCAACAACTAGCAAGATGCCCATGCGTTGCACGGAACATCAAGATGCATTTGTATGAGTAGTTTATCTTATGGGGGAAAATGATGAACGAGGGAAGGCCTTATTTGCAAATGTGGAGAGGGGTGTGGGTATCTTTTTGCAAAATTGCCATAGTTTCCTTCCTATCCGTCAGATATAGATCAGACGGCCTATATTGCAGGATGGCAGGCACACGATCATCACTGACAATGCTTTTTATAAGAGTAGGGATAAAAAATAGAGTTGGTGATGATGGTGGGCCTGCCATCCTGTAATGTAGGTCGTCTGATTTATATCTGACGGATAGGAAGGAAAATATGATAATTTATCCGCACTCTTCACCACATTTGCAGATAAGGCATTCCCTCGTTCATCCTTTTCTCCCACAAGATCTTGATGTTCCGTGCAACGCACAGACATCTTGCTAGTAAGAGTAGAACTTAGACATATACCACTTCTCGAATCTTGAAACCAACAACATTCCTCCCTTATATTTTGAGTGAAACATAACATATTTTTAGTGATATACGTATTTCAAAACTAGACTTTTTTTCCTATCAAATCGGTGAATATGTATTAATCTACTTTGATCGTGTGGCAACGCATTGGAACATTGCTAGTAGTTATTATAATTTTTTGAACACCAGACAAACGGTGGAGTACATATACGAAGAGAAGAGGCGCACGCACGCAGTCAGCCTCTCGCTGTCTCGCACACATGAGTGTTGCATAAAGGCGATGTTAACAAATAAACCCTAAAACCCTAGCTGCATGATTGCTGCATTCGCGGGTACTGGGTACGTGGTGGAGCACCTTTGTATGAGTAGTCAGCTCGCCTGATAATTTGATCCGTTGGAGTTGATGGTCGGGACCATAGGTGAACGACTTGGAGCGCGGTGGCTCGCCAGTGGCCACAGATCGAGTAGCCACGTTTAAAATATCGTTTTATAGCGGGGTTAATTTAATCTGCATGCATGACTCTCCTCCCCCACACTCATCCAATCCGTTGTGACCAGCAATATTTCCACCCCTTCGCTCCCCCGTAATTTACTCCAACAAATATGCCCACATAGTTGTTACTTAACTTTAGGTGCATTGGGTCACTGACATATGGGCCCAACAGGGATCTGGCCCACATGTCAGTGATGCAACTGGACCTGCAGTTAAGTCAGTGAAGCTCAGTCCATATCTTACGTAGGTGTGCCATAGCTCGCTATAAATACTGTGCCTCCCACAACATCGCTATCTCCTCCCCCTCACGTTCACGTTCATCGCTATCTCCTCCCCCCTCTCTCGTCGACCACCATGGCATCGCCCCTCCCAACCCCTAGGAGCCCCTCGCTGCACCACTCGGATGGTCACGCTTCGCTGTTCCGTTCCTCGCCGCCACTAGTCGAGGAGGACGCGTCGGTGTTCCGCTCCTCGCCGCCACTAGTCGAGGAGGACGCATTGGCATTCCGCTCCTCGCCACGACGCCTCGAGGTGGACGTGTTGGCGTTCCCAATCTCGCCAGCACGCGCGCCGGAGGACGCGTCGGCTCCCCGCTACGAGGAGAATGCCGCGCCACCCGCCGAGCCCCCCAGCCTTGAGGAGATCTGGAAAGAAATGGATGTCGCCTTATGGGAGGCTTTGCCTCCAGTAGAGCGCGCCAAAATAGAGGCGGAGAAGAAGGCCGAGGAAGAGAAGCGCACCATGGAACAAGCTGCCTGGGAGGCCTATGTCGCGTCCGATAGAGTCAGGCAATTGGCTCTTTGGCAGAAGGCTCGTGCGAGGGCCGTGAGGGTGGCGGAGGACGCCCGTGCCGACGCCCTGAGTGCTGTCGGGCCCAAGCGCCTCATCTACGCTTGGCGGTACGTGGACCGGGTGCATGTTTCCAGCGAGGAGGAGTACCTGTTGGCGCCGGATCACCACACCGGTGAGATCGCGCTCGCCCGCCGGCAAGCCGCCAATCAGCACCTCGCGAGTTGCAAGGCTGAGGAAGAGGCGTTGTGTCGGCGTGCTGGGAAACGGCCGCGCACCAGGGCACTCATGGCGTGCTGAAAGCGCTCCTACGAGCGCCGTGGATTTTAGGAGGAGTATAATTTTTGTTTCGTAAGGCGATCTCATTAGTTTTGGGACATAAATGATAAATCTCGAACGTTCAGGAATTTTTAGCGTCCTTAATTAAGTATGTAAAAGGGAAAGTTTGGAAACCTTGTGTATTCGTATGCATTTTGCAAGTACGTGCATATAGCACAAACTTTACTATATACTATCACACTACACGTCTCTCTCGATATATGCTTGCAGACTGTGCTACTCCCTCCGTCCAGGTCAATAAGTCATCTTTGGTTGTGCACCGTGACGAAGAAGGAGGGAAGACTTATACAGCTAGACGGAGGGAGTACTACTATTACTTATGTACTCCCTCCGTCCGGGTTTGTTAGGCCTCTCATCATCACAAGCATGTCCCCTTTTATAAGGCCCCGCGTTGGAAAGGTGCATGGATGCAACCATTTCATTGGTTGTATTGAAAGCTATTGTTGTTGGTGCCATGGCAGAAAAGTTAATACACTTCGTGTGTGCTTTTTCATTGGCTGCATGCATGTGAGAGAGTGCATTGGGAGTGGAATGGAAGAATTAATGTGAGCAAATTACTATGTGTCTTGGTCTAAGAGAAGTTGTCTTTAGGCCTAATAAACCCGGTCGGAGGGAGTACGTGCAAATGCACGTTTTAACATTACGATGCGGTTTTTGTAAAAGTAGAAAAACAGAACTAGTCAAGCTTGTAAAACGATTCAATGCAAAACAAATGAAAAAATGCTCGTTTAATTGTTTACTTTTAGCTTCCTTCTCTGTGGTTATTTCTCTGTCGTACTTTGTACGGAGTATCTCATTGGTTGGAAAGGCATGCAAATTCCCAAACCACTTCCTACACCCTGTATCGAATTTTTTGTCTAACAAGTTGTGCCGTGCAATTGGAATTCCAACTTGAGTACTACTACTAGTAGGAGTACCAGGGGCCAGTTCTTTTAGGCTTCTAGATTAGTAATCCCATAACAACTACCTCCGTCCTGGTTTATTGGTCCCCATTGTAATCCGTGTCAAATTTGATCATAGATTTAACTAATGAAATGTTAGTGCATGTCACATTGTAACGCCCTCGATGCGGCTATATCTCCTACGTGTCGAAGCATGACTTAGAGGCATAACCGCATTGAAAGCAATGTCGCAAGTGAGGTAATCTTCACACAACCCATGTATTAGGGAAAGAGATACATAGTTGTCTTACAATCGCCACTTCACACAAATACATGAATAAAGCATTACATCATCCAAGTACAATCAAGGTCCGACTACGGAACCAAAATAAAAGAAGAACCCCAAATGCGACACGGTCCCGATCGACCCCAACTGGGCTCCACTACTGATCAACTAAAACGAAACAACACAAATGGCAAGATCTTCATCGAGCTCCTCCTTGAGCTTGGTTGCGTCATCTGCACGGACTCATCGGCACCTGCAAGCTGGTTTGGAAGTATCTGTGAGCCAGAGGGACTCAGCAATCTCGCACCTTCACGATCAAGACTATTTAAGCTTATGGGTAAGGTAAGGTATGAGGTGGAGCTGCAGCAAGCGAGCATATATGGTGGCTAACATACGCAAATGAGAGCGAGAAGAAAAGGCAAAGCACGATCGATAAACTATGATCAAGAAGTGATCCTAAAACAACCTACGTCAAGCATAACTCCAACACCGTGTTCACTTCCCGGACTCTGCCGGAAAGAGACCATCACGGTAACACACGCTGTTGATTCATTTTAATTAAGGTCAAATTCAGTTTTTCTACAACCGGACGTTAACAAATTCCCATCTTCCCATAACCGTGGGCACGGCTTTCGAAAGTTCAAATCCCTGCAGGGGTGTCCCAACTTAGCCCATGACAAGCTCTCATGGTCAACGAAGGAATAGACCTCCTCCCGAGACATTCTGATCAGGCTCGGTATCCCGGTTCTACAAGACATTTCGACAGGGTAAAACTAAACCAGCAACACCGCCCGAATGTGCCGACAAATCCCGATAGGAGCTGCACATATATCTTTCTCAGGGCACACCGGATCGTCCAATCTTCCGGTAGGCCAACCCAGAGTTGCCCCTGGTGGCCACCGGCGGCTGACAAGTTGGGCCAACACTCAGAGGAGCACTGTCCGGGGGGGGGGGTAAAATAATTATGACCCTCAGGAGTGCGACTCCCAAGGGAAAGGAAAAGGCTAGGTGGCAAATGGTAAAACCAATGTTGGGCATTGCTGGAGGAGCTTTACTTAAGGCGAACTATCAAGGGGTTCCCATTATTACCCAACCGCATAAGGAACGCAAAATCCGGGAACATAACACCGATATGACAGAAACTAGGGCGGCAAGAATGGAACAAAACACCAGGCATAAGGCCGAGCCTTCCACCCTTTACCAAGTATATAGATGCATTAAGTTAATAAGATATATAGTGGTATCCCAACAAGTAAGCATGTTCCATAAAGGAATGACATCTCCATGTTCCAACAAGGAACAAACTTCAATCTTCACCTGCAACTAACAACGCTACAAGAGGGGCTGAGCAAAGCGGTAACATAGCCAAACAACGGTTTGCTAGGACAAGGTGGGTTAGAGGCTTGGTTCAACAATATGGGAGGCATGATAAGCAAGTGGTAGGTATCGCAGCATAGGCATAGCAAAAGAGCGAGCATGTAGCAAAGAAAAGATAGTAGTGATTTCGAGGGTATGGTCATCTTGCCTGAAAACCCGCAAGGAAGAAGAACGAGTCCATGAAGAAGACAAACGGACATAGAAGAACGGGTCCTCACAAACGCGATGTAACCGGAACCAACCCGAAGAAGCAAACACCAGAAAGAAGCACACAACATAGTAAACAACCAACACATGAATATGGTATGATATGCGGGATGCGGTATGCGATGCATATGCATGATTGGACAAGGAATGCATGAACCTGGCCTCAACTTGGAAATCCAAGTGTGCCACTGGAAAGATGAGATGAAATCGCTTGAAAACGATATAAAGAACGTCGGAATCAGAGTTACGGTTTGGAAATGGCAAGCGATTCAAATATGACCACGTTCTGCGACTTACAGCAAGTAGTCATCTAAATGCAACAAGATGAACATGCTACGACACCCAAACAAGACAACAAAATACATGGCAGGGATGCATTCATGATGCTTAACAAAAGATGAACACTGAGCTACGGCCAATTCATCCATTAACAGGTTCAAACAAGCATGGAAAAAATGCATATGGTAAACAGATCTCAGACTTAGTGAAATTAACACTTGTTTGGAATTTCAGATCAGGTAGCACACTTTGAAGCAACAAAACTACATGCTACAGGACCTGAACATGGCAACGTAAAGCATGGCATGGAACTACTCAAAGAGCTTAACAAAAGTCCCTTAGTGACTTTGAGCCAAAAGGGATTAGAAAATACAATTGCAAGCATGTGAACATGGCAAAAACATAATCAGATCACAGATTTTGTGAAAACTGGAGCATGCTGAAACAGATATCAAGTAGGCATGTTTACGAGCCCGATGCACTCACTACAGAGCAAGTCATGATAAACTAAGCTTACACCCATCAAGAATACACAAAATGCAAGCTAGACATGGCAAGAACAATAGCATAGCATGCACAGATCAACTACAACATCCTCGACAAAATCGCTAACAAGTAGACAATCTGCCGAGATTCACGAAATGACAAAAGTAGAGCTCGATTGACTCAAGCTAGGGTGCTCCATAATTGCAAACAAAGACATGGATGGCTAGAGCGCTACAATATCAACAAAACATCCTTACTGACCATCCTCAAAAGAGGCACGGATCACTAGGAAACAACATGAACATATGGCATAATGAGATAAACGGGTCAAGGACTTAGTGGAAATGCTAAGTCCCTGAAATCAGCATTACCAAGTGCACCACTTTGCAAGCTTGTGCTAGTCACCACACACATCACAAAAATACATGGGTTGCACCTCTGGAAAGATGGCAAGACCCTTAACAAAACATATGTAGAGCTCAGGGGCATATCATGCACACGATAATCATGGCAAAAATGGCAAATATCTAAATGGAGCAGCAGATCTGGCAATTGTCTCAAGTAGCACTCTTGTAACAGCATTTAGGGCATCAAGATGAACTCAAATGAAAATGATTCAATGATATGAAATGATGTGCTCTCTGAGACGAACATTTTGATATGCTATATGCATGAATCGTAGCTACGGATGCAAAGTTACGATGCGATGAACCTGGGCATATGAAACTGGGAATTTCGAGGACTTAGTAGAAATTGGACTTCTCCGAGAAAGTCAAGCCGGGACGGAGTCGTGCGGGACGGAGGGATCCGGATCTGGACGGGGCGTTTGGTTGAGGGGAGGGGTGGATCTGATCCACTCCGAGTGGATCCGGCCGGAGTCTACTCCGGCGAACTCCGCGAGCTCCGACGAGGGGTGACTCGGGCTCCGGCGAGTGAACGAAGTCGAGGAGGAGGTCCAGCGATGCCCGCGGGCTACGGGCGGCGCGGGGCGCCACGCCGGCGACGAGGAAGCTTGGCGGCGGGGCGGAGCTGGCCGGAGATGATGCGGGCGGCGCGTGGCAGTTCTGGCGAGGGTGAGGCGCGGTTGCGCGCGACGGCCGGCGGCGAAGGCACGCGGGCGCGGGCGGTGGCTCGGGCGCCAGGCGGCGGCGCGGTGTACCTGGCCGGGGGGGGGGATCTAGGCCTCTCGGGCCCGCGCGGGAGAGGCGGCGGGGCAGGCCAGGTTGCGGCGCGCAGTAGGCTGGCGGCGGTGGCGGGGTGACGAGCGGACATGTCCATCCGGCGAGGATGTGTCTGACGGCGCGGAGGGAGTTGGATCTAGGGTTTGGGGTAGGAAAAATCCGAAAATTTCGGGGGAGACACATATTTATAGGTAGAGGGAGCTAGGAGAGTCCAAATGAGGTGCAGTTTTCGGCCACGCGATCTTGATCGAACAACCGAGATGATGGAGGAGGTTTAGGTGGGTTTTGGGCCACTTTGGAAGGGTGTTGGGCTGCAACACACACGAGGTCTGTTCGGCCCCTCGGTTAACCGTTGGAGTATCAAACGAAGTCCAAATGGCACGAAAATTGACAGGCGGTCTACCGGTAGTAAACGAAGGCCTCTTGGCAAGTCTCGGTCCAATCCGGAAATGTTTAACCCCCACACACGAAAGAAAGGTAGAAAAGAGCACCGGAGGAGAACGGAGCGCCGGATTGGAAAACGGACAACGAGGAAAATGCTCGGATGCATAAGATGAACAAGTATGCAAATGAAATGCACATGATGACATGATATGCAATGCATGACACGCAAGCAATGACAAGGCAACAACAGCGAATAACTGGAGGACACGTGGCACATCGGTCTCGGGGCGTTACACACATGCACTACTCCATCCGTCTAGGTGAGTAAGTCATCTTAGGCTGTGCACCGTGACCAAGGAGGAGGAGAAAATGAGAAACGTTAATGTTTATTTGCTAATTAATAGTATTGCATGCAATGAACTAACCACTGCATGTCATGTTTGATATCTCAAGTCATTAAAAGCATGCACACTCTTTATCTCTTATTGGTTGATATGTCAAGAAACAAGAAACGAGGTAGAAGTTAATGCACCGCGTTAAGTGTTTTGGGATTATTTGGTTTTTGTAAGATGACTTACACACCTAGACAGAGGGATTACAATGGTGAGGAATAAACCAGTTAAATCTTTGGTCAAAATTTAGCACAAATTACAATGGTGAGGAATAAACCGGGACCGAGTAGTAGTTTAGAAGCCCAAATAAATGAGTGAGGCGCCTTATTGTTACTCTCCACTTTGACTAGTCTTGTGGGAAAAGCTGGGGAAGCGGCCAAAAGAACTGGCCCTAGGAGTAGTAGCTAGGGATCGAGTTTGCGAGATGAACCGGAGAAAGTAAATGCAGAGAGATGAAATGCAAAAAAGATGGAGGGATGTGATGGTTGCTTGTCCGTTTATTTTACCAAGCCACTTATTACTGGGAGTGGTTGGGTATTGTGATATGACGGCTTTACTGCCGCGCCACGAGCGGGTGAGAGGTGAGACTCCCGTGCAGCGCCGCCCTCTACACTTGTACTACATCGGTCGTGGTTTATTAGTCCCCCATTGAATTTGACTGAAGATTTAACTGACAAAATGTTAGTGCATGTCAACAAAAACTATATCGTTGGATTCGTATTTGAACATAGTTTTGAATGATATAATTTTAGGTGACATGCATCAGCATTTATCGTACTATATATAATGTTAGTTCAATTTTTGGTCGTACTAATCTATAGTAGTAAGGTGCCCGTGCGTTGCACCGAAGAGTGAAATGCATTGATCGGGGAGTTGTTTATTTTGACAAAGGATGTGGGGGTCATCTCATGTGTAACGGGTATCGATAGGTTTCTTCGGATATTATTTCATCTCTAGAGCTCACAAACATCCGGGTGAAATAGATAAAAAGGTATCTTTTGCAAACAAAAGCGTTCAACTGTTCAACCTGCATCCAAAACTTGTGAAGAAATAACACTTATTGTGCTTTGCAAGAAATGATCTTTAAGAATTAGTTTTTGAGTATCGATTGTTATACATGTTGGCTACAGATGACATGGCACTTTCTTATAGTCAACAGTTGGCTATACTATTAAGTAATATTAACCATGCCCTTATACACCTAGACGGAGGGATTAAATCAGGATGACTTGCAAGCGGGCAGAGGAGATGTAAGAAATGGTTCATCGTAAGTCTTTCACCAGTACTGTAGTAAAAATTCATACATGGAAGATTCTAGACTAAACCATAAACGGATACACTTTTATTCATGCGCGATACTCCAATAGAGCAAGATCCTGCATGGAAGTCTCCACATGCTTAGACAGCGGATTACATTGAGCGAAGACTAATGATCAACATTTAACTTGATAATGCGTATGTCCAGGTGAACCTCCTTGGAGTCCCCGTGCACCGCGTCGGTGGGTAAAGGATGCCATGGGTTTTCCAAGTCCACATTGGCGGATAGTCCCAGCTCCCCAGAGTCCAAGTCCGTTCGATGAGGCCGGTGTCGCCGCCCACGCGACCCGGAGGGGTAGTAACACTGACCACGCACCCGTACATCGGCCTCGTGTCAGTGTCAGCGTCAGCGGCGTCGCCCCGCACATTACAGAGACGGGGCGGCGGCCTGCGCGGCCTCGCCGGTGCCCATGATCAAGAGGAAGACGCTTCTGTCCTCCTCCGAGACTAGCAGGCGGTGGTGATCCTCCAGCGACTCCGGCATGGTGAACGGGTAGCACGTCTCGTACTTGATGTTCTCCGCCAAGGGCCAGCAGTGACCGCTGCACGCATCCGTGAGGTGATGCACCATGTCCGCAGGCGAGCCACAAAATGGCATCGGGCACTCATAGCAGTGGACAAAGGGCTCCTTGGAGGCATCGACCAGGCCGTCCATGAAACGGGAGTGGCTGTAGGGGACATTGCGCCAGTTGAATATATGAGCAAATTACTACAAGATTTAATCTGAATAAGCACAAAATAAATCATGAATTCTACCATGATTTCGAATAGGAAGGACAGAAACACATACGGTGCAACGGGAGCAGCACCGTTGGCGTTGAGGTTGTCGCCCATGTCCAAACACCACGTAGACACGGTCTTTGAGCATGGTTCGTAGTCGTTCCATGCTCGGGCATTGAAGTTTGTAACTATTTTAGATTAGAATATACTACTCCTCCGGTGCTAGTAGTAGAGCAGAGTCCTACTCTACTCAAGCAAGTTAGGGCATAGCATTGTAGGGAGTACCAGTACTGTGATCACTCAAGCAAGTTGTCTGGCATCGACATGACCCTACGCTGCTGGTATGTGTCTCGTAAGTCAAGCGGCGTGCTGTAGTCATCATCACCTTTCCACTTCCCGCATCACATATTCGCTTCTCCATCTTTGTCCGCACATAATCTCTTCCAATCTTCCATCCCCGCTAAGGTGCCTCCCCCTCGTCTGAAACCGAAACCCAAGCACTAACAATGGCAGAATCGAGCAGCGTCTGCCGAAAGAGTGGTTGGAATTCGCTCCCCATAGAGGTAATCAAGCTCATTGTTTCGCGTGGAGACAATCTCAGTACCATGCCGCTCACTGCGTGCTCGTCGGGGCTGTACCGTTTACTCAAAGCCCTCAGGCTGGAGCTTTTTAAGTCAGCTCCTTGCTTGCTGATGCCGCCTGATCTTCAGAAACGGCGTGTCACATAGCATAACGATCGTAGGGTGGCAAGCATAAACCCCCTTGACTGCTATCCAATCCTCGTCAGCCTCAACTACATTAACGGTATGTATTGGGTCGACATGAACACGTCTTGGATGGTGCTTGTCGACGGTCGCGGCAGCTGGATACTCGTGGAGGTCTTCACTCTTCTGGCCTGCTTACTGCTTCTGTTGCACCCCCAGCCCTGGTTGCTGCTGCTGCTGTTTTCAATGTACAATCAGTAGTATATTTCATCTGTTGGTTGAATAAATGTGTTGTTAGAACGAAAAACACAATGTTTTGGAAGTCGTTGCACGGTTCGATCCTTTAGTGCCCCGTACCGTACATAGCGCATACTATCTTTTTGTACGGAACACATTTTCCACTTGTTGATAACATGCAGCCCACTAATGAAGGCCCAATAGAGAAGTCCATAATTAACTGGAAGGGAGGCTCCACATGAATCCGGCCTAGGTACATGCTCATGGTCCCCTAAACATAAATAAGTAAGTAAATAAATAAATAAATAAAGCTAAATGCTCATGCACCAGTTCTTTGGGAAAATAGGTAGCCCAGTATTTCTTTTTGAAGAATACCCAAGCTAGGCCTATTTGTTTTCTCCGAAGTACTGGTCTGCAAATCTTTCAAGACAAGGAGGGATGCATTCCGGCCTGGCTTAAGAGTATGATACATGTCTGTTAAAAGTAATATCAAAAGGGGTTGAAAATTCCAAAAAAATTAGCAAATGGGATATAAGTTTCTTTTCTGTTTTTGTTCTTCACTGATATCTTATACGTATTTCATTGGATTTAACATGACATAGTACTAATTAATTTTTAAATTTGTTTTAGTATGGCTATTAATTTTTGGATTAAGAATATTTCGTTCCCCAGCAAAAATTTGTGAATTTTTTCAAAATTTCCCACATATTTAGTTAATTTTTTGACCCTGGTACTGACCAAAAAATGGCCAGCAATTCTAAAAATGGAAAATGGGCTGCAATAAAATCCATATGAATTGGAAAATGAGTAAAAATTATAAAAATAATAGCAAATGGGTTGTACATGCCACAGATTTCGAGGCTGACTTGTTTACGCAAGGCTTTGTCAGTGAACACATGATTCTAGCAGCAGTGACTGTTGGATATCCATCCAACGGCTTGCTGTTTGGTACTCCATCCAACGGCTGACGTGCTTCTTCAATCTCTGATCTTCCTATGCTCCAGCCGCCTAAACTAGCACCAGCGGGACTGCCTGCTCCCTCCTCTTGTGGCCCGCTGTATGCCGCACAGGCTTCCCCGGCCCACCCTATTCCCTCCGCTGGCCTGGCCGCACGCAATCAACTGCCTCCTTATTACGCGAAAAAAAGATTCCTCCCACTGACATTTGGGGCGCACCGGTTGGGAGGCTGACCTGTGGGCCTACTAAGTTGACGCGTATGCAGGGCTTGTCAACTTAGTCAACAAACGATTCTAGCAGCAGTAACCGTTGGATTTGAATCGAATGGTCCTGTTGCTTCTTCAATCGCTGCTCTTCTTGCACCAGCTGCCCAAACCAGCACCGGGGAGACCGCCTGCTCCTGCCTCCAGTGGCCGGCTATGCTGCCGTTGAGGCCTCATCGCCCCCTACTACTCCCACTGCTAGCCAGGCCCTGCGGCGACGGCAGCCTCACACCGCAGTCGAACCAGTGAACCCTCATACTCCTCTCCGCATGGGCATCCATTGTCGCGTCTTCCCCGGCTCCATGTCGTCCCCTTCCTAGGCCTCGCCGTCGTCCACCGCCTTGGTGCTCTCGGCGCGGCGTGGTCAACGTGGTTAACGACATTCCATCGGAATAGTACTGTACGTGAAGAGGCTGACAGCTGGGTCCACGGCCACAACCCAGTTTTTTTGTGATTTGCCAAGTAAGTCGCTTTGTCAGGCCTGTTGGGCTGCAAATCTTTCAAGACGAGGAGAGCTTTCATTCGGCTGGCCGAGAAAATGGCCCATCAGTAATGAGAAATGGGTGTACATTTTTAAAACACATCAAACGCAATTAGTTTCAAATATTCTTTTTTCATTTCAAGATTTTAAATTACATTAATTTTTATGCGTGGAGAATTTGTTGGATTTTATATTGATATACATTTATTTTTAAAATCAGTTTGAATGTGAGTCGAAATTTCGGGATTAAAAACAGTTCGGACCGCACCGAAATATGCAAAATTTCGTATAATTTTTAACCGTGGCCACAATATGGTGTAATGCTAACAAAAAGAATATGGGCTCCAAAAAAACCTTAAGAATTAGCAAATGGGCTGTAAATTATTAGAAATAATGGCAGATGGGTTGTATGCTGTTTTCCACAGATTTGAGGCTTTCCTAAAAAAAGGTTGACGCACAAGCAGTGACTGTTGGATGTCCATCCAACGGCCGTCGTGCTTCTTCAATCTCTGCTCTTCCTGCTCCAGCCGCTCAAACAAGCGCCGGCGGGACTGCCTGCTCCCTCCTCCCCCCGGCCGGCTGTGCTGCCGCGCAGCCTCACCGCCCCACCGTACTCCCATCGCTGGCCTAGCCATCCCTCTACTCACCCACACTGCTGTTATTCTCCGGCGACGGCAGACGAACCAGTAAACCCTCGTATCAGTCGTACTCCCCTCCGCGTGGGAAACAACTGCCGAGTCTTCCCTGCCTCCGTGTCGTTCCCTTCCTAGGCCTCGCCGTCGTCCACCGCCCTGGTGCTCTCGGCGCGGCCTGGTCAACGTGGTCAACGACCGACATGCATCTGAAGTGGACTGTACATGGAGAGGCCGACAGCTGGGTCCACGGCCGCATGGAAGGAAATGCCTCCTTATTACACGCAAAATAATGATTCCTCCACCAGACATCAGGGACCCACCAAAAGGGCCTCTGTATTTCGCGAAAAAAACGTTACCTCCGCTGACAGCTCGGACCCACCAGCTATATCTTCGCACGCAAGGAAGTGCCTCCTTATTACGCACAAAAAAAAATGAATACTCCCCCTGTTAGCTGGGCCCAGCATAGTGGCAGGCTGACTTGTGGGCCTACTAAGTTGACGGGGACGGAGCACTTTCTCAACTTAGTCAATATGCACGATTCTTGCTCCAGTGACCTTACGATGTCCATCCAACGGCCGTAGTGCTTCTTCAACCTCTGGTCTTCTTGCTCCAGCCGCCCAAACCAGCCGGGTCGTGCCTCGTGCTCCTGCCTCCCGTGGTCGGCTGCGATGCGATGGAGGCCTCACCGCCCCCTACTACTCCCACCGCTGGCCAGGCCATCCCTCTACTCACCCACACCCCCTGTTATTCTGCGGCGACGGCAACCTCACACTATAGCGAACCAGTGAACCCTCATACTCCTCTATGCGTGGGCATCCACTCCCGCGTCTTCCCCGGCTCCATGTCGTCCCCTTCCTAGGCCTCGTCGTCGTCCACCGCCCTGGTGCTCTTGGCACGGCGTGGTCAATGTGGTCAAGGAACGGCTTCCATCGGACGTGGACTATACGTGGAGAGGCTGACAGCTGGGTCCATGGCCGCAGCAAGGAAGTGCCTCCTTATTACGTGCAAAATAATTATTCCTCCACCTGACAGCTGGGAACCACCGGATGGGCCACCATATTTTGCCAAAAAAATGTTCCCCCCTGACTGCTGGGACCCGCCAGCTACATCTTCGCATGCAAGGAAGTGCCTAACAGTCGGGACCCACCTGGTCGAAGCGTACGTAGCGTTGTCACTCTGGTCGCGAACGTGTACGTACATATATACTGGTGGATGTAGAGGCGCGCACATATCATATATACATACGTATAGTGGCCAGGGTGCAAGAAAGAAAATACGGCCACGTATGTGTACATACGGGCGGGGTCTCGAACGCCTACTCGCGCATACGTACGGCCAGGGCTCGTGTACCTGGCTGGGTCGGAACGGAGAAACAGCATCGTTGTCGTGTTCATGGGGAGGCAACGGAATGTGTCGTCTTCATGGGGAGGCAACGGAATCCGTCGTGTTCATGGGGAGGCAACGGAATGCGTCGTGTTCATCGGGAGGCAACGGAACGTGTGGGAGCCAACCGGCTGGGTCGAAACGGAATGCGTGGTCATGTTCATCTGGAGGCCTTGGACGGAACAGGGGATGGAAATGAGGCCTGGCGTACCGCAAAACAGAGGAAATGGACCTCCTACGTTCGGAATGGGGTCCTGTTGATCGGGAGGGGTGTGGCGTACCGCAAAACGGAGGAAACAGACCTCCTATGGTCGAAACGGGGGTCCTGTTGATCGGGAGGGGTGTGGTGTACCGCAAAACGGACGAAACGGACTTCCTACGGTCGAAACGGGGGTCCTGTTGATCGGGAAGGGGTGTGGCGTACCGCAAAACGGACGAAACGGACCTCCTACGGTTGAAACGGGGGTCCTCTTGATCGGGAAGGGGTGTGGCGTACCGCAAAACGGACGAAACGGACCTCCTATGGTCGAAACGGGGGTCCTGTTCATCGGGAGGGGTGTGGCATACCGCAAAACGGGACTCCACGGGATATTGTTCATCTCCACCGTCGACCTCCTCCAGCCTCCACGGGCTACCGTCAACCTCCTCCAACCTCCACGGGCTCCTATTCATCCAGCCTCCACCGCGCGCTACTCCACCAGCTACTGTTCAACCACCCCTCCACGGGCACCCCTCCACCATCTACTGTTCATCCAGCCCTCCACACCACGGGGTCCTGTTCAACCACCCCTCCACCGTCTACTGTTCATCCAGCCCTCCACACCACGGGGTCCTGTTCATCCAGAGGCAACGCCACCGCTTACTGTTCATCCAACCCCCCCCCCTCCGCAACGCTCACTGTTCATCTAATTGATCGACTTTAGTTAGCAGTAGTAGCGAAGGAATCGCTCGATCGGGTTCAGTTAACAGCCATCGGTTGATCGCTCGGGTTCAGTAATGCGTAGCCTGAAGTGCAATCGCTTGGTTTCAGTTAGAGCCCAACACCTCGCTCGGGTTCAATTAGAGCCAACGCCTCGCACACATGCGCGTACGTGTACGAGAGAAACGTGCATCGCTCGGCCCCCGACCTCCCACCGTAACCGGGAACTCCCTGAAATTTTCCTCCCCCTCGCTTCTACCATGGTTTTTCCATCATGGACGGCCCAAAGAATGTCATGCAGCTGCGTCTCCGGCCCGCCCAGGACGAAAAGCCCATTTTTTGTCGTGATTTTTTGTCATAGAAGTAGGAGCCCACCACATCTATGATGATACCGGGTTTTGTCACAATTATCGTGATAGAAGAGTCATATGTATGACAGGAAAAAAATTTGTTTGGCCCAAAATGTCACGGATGTGTCTTTTTTTGTAGTGTAACCAGCGCTCATAGTAGCTCCTGGGTATTTGATACTGGTGCAGTTGCTCATATTTGTAACTCAAAATAGGAGCTGCAGAATAAGCGGAGACTGGCGAAGGACGAGGTGACGATGCGCGTCGGGAATGGTTCCAAGGTCGATGTGATCGCCGTCGGCACGGTACCTCTACATTTACCTACAGGATTAGTTTTAAACCTGAATAATTGTTATTTAGTACCAGCTTCGAGCATGAACATTGTATCTGGATCTCATTTAATGCGGGATGGCAACTCATTTAAATATGAGAATAACGGTTGTTCTATTTATATGAGAGACATGTTTTATGGTCATGCCCCGCTGGTCAATGGTTTATTCTTATTTAATCTCGAGCGTGATGTTACACATATTTATAGTGTGAATGCCAAAAGATGTAAGGTTGATAATGATAGTCCCACATACTTGTGGCACTGCTGCCTTGGTCATATTGGTGTCAAACGCATGAAGAAACTCCATGCAGATGGACTTTTGGAGTCTCTTGATTATGAATCATTTGACACGTAAGAAACCATGCCTCATGGGAAAAATGACCAAGACTCCATTCTCTGGAACAATGGAGTGAGCAACCAACTTATTGGAAATCATACATACTGATGTGTGCGGTCCAATGAGTGTTGAGGCTCGTGGTGGTTATCGTTATGTCCTCACCCTCACTAATGACTTAAGTAGATATGGGTATGTCTACTTGATGAAACACAAGTCTGAGACCTATGAAAGTTCAAGGAATTTCAGAGTGAGGTTGAGAATCAACGTGACAGGAAAATAAAGTTCTTATGATCAGATCGTGGAGGGGAATATTTGAGTCACGAATTTTGCACGCACTTAAGGAAATGTGGAATTGTTTCACAACTCACGCCGCCTGGAACACCTTAGCATAATGGTGTGTCCGAACGTCGTAATCGCACTCTATTGGATATGGTGCGATCTATGATGTCTCTTACTGATCTACCGCTATCATTTTGGGGTTATGCTTTAGAGACTGCCGCATTCACTTTAAATAGGGCTCCGCCGAAATCCATTGAGACGACACCGTATGAATTATTGTTTGGAAAGAAACATAAGTTGTCGTTTCTGAAAGTTTGGGGATGCGATGCTTATGTTAAGAAACTTCAACCTAAAAAGCTCGAACCCAAGTAGAAAAAATGTGTCTTCATAGGATACCCTAAGGAAACTATTGGGTATACCTTCTACCTTAGATCTGAAGGCAATACCTTTGTTGCCAAGAATGGATCCTTTCTAGAGAAAGAGTTTCTCTCGAAAGAAGTAAATGGGAGGAAAGTAGAACTTGATGATGTACTACCTCTTGAACTGGAAAGTAGCACAACTCAAGAAAATGTTTATGTGGTGGCTGCACTGACTAGGGAGGAAGTTAATGATGATGATCAAGGAACTTCGGATCAAGTTACTACTGAACTTCGTAGGTCCACAAGGACACGTTCCACACCAGAATGGTATGGCAACCCTGTCCTAGAAATCATGTATTTAGACAATGGTGAACCTTCAAACTATGAAGAAGCGATGGCGGGCCCAGATTCCAACAAATGGCTTGAAGCCATGAAATCCGAGATAGGATCCATGTATGAAAACAAAGTATGGACTTTGACAGACTTGCCCCATGATCGGTGAGCCATAGAAAATAAATGGATCTTTAAGAAGAAGACAGACGCGGATGGTAATGTAACCATCTATAAGGCTCAGCTTGTCGCTAAGGGTTCTCGACAAGTTCAAGGGGTTGACTACGATGAGACCTTCTCACCCGTAACGAAGCTGAAGTCTGTCTGAATCATGTTAGCAATTGCCGCATTCTATGATTATGAGATATGGCAAATGGATGTCAAAACGGCATTCCTTAATGGTTTCCTTCAGGAAGAATTGTATATGATGCAGTCGGAAGGTTTTGTCGATCCTAAGAATGCTGACAAGGTATGCAAGCTCCAACGCTCGATCTATGGGCTGGTGCAATCATCTCGGAGTTGGAACATTTATTTTGATGAGATGATCAAAGCGTTTGGGTTTACACAGATTTATGGAAAAGCCTGTGTTTACAAAAAAGTGAGTGGGAGCTCTGTAGCATTTCTCATATTATATGTGGATGACATACTATTGATGGGAAATGATATAGAACTCTTGGAAAGCATAAAGGCCTACTTGAATAAGTGTTTTTCAATGAAGGACCTTGGAGAAGCTTCTTATACATTAGGCATCAAGATCTGTAGAGATAGATCGAGACGCCTCATTGGTCTTTCACAAAGCACGTACCTTGACAAGATATTGAAGAAGTTCAATATGGATCAGTCCAACAAGGGGTTCTTGCCTGTATTGCAAGGTGCGAGATTGAGCACAACTCAATGCCCGACCACGGCAAAAGATAGAGAAAAGATGAGTGTTATCCCCTATGCCTCGGCCATAGGGTCTATTATGTATGCCATGCTGTGTACTAGACCTGATGTAAACCTTGCCGTAAGTTTGGTGGGAAGGTAGCAAAGTAATCCCGGCATGGAACACTGGACAGCGGTCAAGAATATCATGAAGTACCTGAAAAGGACTAAGGATATGTTTCTCGTTTATGGAGGTGAAGAAGAGCTCGTTGTAAAGGTTTACATTATGCTAGCTTCGACACAGATCTGGATGACTCCAAGTCACAAACCGGATACGTGTATATTTTGAATGGTGGGGCAGTCAGCTGGTGCAGTTGCAAGCAAAGCGTCGTGCCGGGATCTATATGTGAAGCGGAGTACATGGCAGCCTCGGAGGAAGCACATGAAGCAATCTGGATGAAGGAGTTCATTACCGACCTAGGAGTTATTCCCAATGCGTCGGGCCCGATGACTCTCTTCTATGACAACACTGGAGCTATTGCCCTTGCCAAGGAGCCTAGGTTTCACAAGAAGACCAGGCATATGAAGCGTCGCTTCAACTCCATTCGTGAACATGTTCGAGATGGAGACATAGAGATTTGTAAAGTGCATACGGACTTGAATGTCACAGATCCGTTGACTAAACCTCTTCCACGTGCAAAGCATGATCAACACCAGAACTCTATGGGTGTTTGAGTCATCCCAATGTAACTAGGTTATTGACTCTAGTGCAAGTGGGAGACTATTGGAAATATGCCCTAGAGGCAATAATAAAATGGTTATTATTATATTTCCTTGTTCATGATAATGGTCTATTGTTCATGCTATTATTGTGTTATCCGAAAATCGTAATACATGTGTGAATACATAGACCACAACATGTCCCTAGTGAGCCTCTAGTTGACTAGCTCGTTGATCAATAGATGGTTACGGTTTCCTAACCATGGACATAGGATGTCATTGATAACGGGATCACATCATTAAGATAATGATGTGATGGACAAGACCCAATCCTAAGCATAGCACAAGATCGTGTAGTTCGTCTGCTAAAGCTTTTCTAATGTCGAGTATCCTTACCTTAGACCATGAGATTGTGCAACTCCCGGATATCATAAGGGTACTTTGGGTGTGCCAAATGTCACAATGTAACTGGGTGGCTATAAATGTACACTACGGGTATCCCCGAAAGTATCTGTTGGGTTGGCACGAATTGAGACTAGGATTTGTCACTCCGTATGACGGAGAGGTATCTCTGGGCCCACTCGGTAGGACATCATCATAATGAGCTCAGTGTGACCAAGGAGTTGATCACGGGATGATGTGTTACAGGAACAAGTAAATAGACTTGTCGTAACGAGATTGAACAAGGTATCGGTATACCGACGATCAAATCTCGGGCAAGTATCGTACCGATAGACAAAGGGAATTGTATACAGGATTGATTGAATCCTCGATATTGTGGTTGATCCGATGAGATTATCGTGGAGCATGTGGGAGCCAACATGGGTATCCAGATCCTGCTGTTGGTTATTGACCGGAGAGTTGTCTCAGTCATGTCTACGTGTCTCCCGAACCCGTAGGGACTACACACTTATGGTTCGGTGACGATAGAGTTGTAGAGATATTAGTATGCGGTTAACCGAAAGTTTTTTTGGAGTCCCGGATGAGATCCAGGACATCACGAGGAGTTCCGGAATGGTCCGGAGGTAAAGATTTATATATAGAAGTCCAGTTTCGGCCACCGGGAGAGCTTCGGGGGTCACCTGTATTGTACCGGGACCACCGGAAGGGTCCCGGGGGTCCATCGGGTGGGGCCACCTATCCCGGAGGGCCCCATGGGCTGAAGTGGTGTGGGAACCAGCCCCTGCTGGGCTGGTGCGCCCCACCCAAGGGCCCAAGGCACCTAGGGTTGGAAACCCTAGGGGGCCGTTGCCCCCCGAGGGGGCATGCGCCCCGTGGTTGGAAACCCTAAGGGGGCCGTTGCCCCCCGAGGGCCCCCCCTATAGATGGGATCTCCAAGGGGGCATGCGCCCCCCTAGCCCCTATATATAGTGGAGGGGAGGGAGGACAGCCGCACCCTATGCCCTGGCGCCTCCCTCTCCCTCCTGTGACACCCCTTCCTCCTTTAGTAGCGCTTGGCGAAGCCCTGCTGGAAACCTGCTGCTTCCACCACCATGCCATCGTGCTGCTGGATCTCCATCAACTTCTCCTCCCCCCCCTTACTGGATCAAGAAGGAGGAGACGTCTCCACTCCATATGTGTGTTGAATGCGGAGGTGCCGTCCGTTCGGCGCTAGGATCATCGGTGATTTGGATCACGACGAGTACGACTCCATCAACCCCGTTCTCTTGAACGCTTCCGCTCACGATCTACATGGGTATGTAGATCTACTCCTCTATCTCTCGTTGCTAGATGACTCCATTGATTGATCTTGGTGATGCGTAGAAAATTTTAAATTTCTGCTATGAGCTCCAACATTTATCCCTCTACATCATGTCATCTTGCCTAATGTGTTACTCTGTTCTTATGAACTTAATACTCTAGATGTATGATGGATAGCAGTCGATGTGTGGAGTAATAGTAGTAGATGCAGAATCGTTTCGGTCTACTTGTCGCGGACGTGATCCCTATATACATGATCATGCCTAGATATTCTCATAATTATGCATTTTTCTATCAATTGCTCGATAGTAATTTGTTTACCCACCGTAACACTTATGCTATCTTGAGAGAAGCTAGTAGTGAAACCTATGGCCCCCGGGTCTATTTTCCATCATATACGTTTCCAATCTATTTTATTCTGCAACCTTTATTTTCCAATTTATATCATAAAAATACCAAAAATATTTATCTTATTATCTCTATCAGATCTCACTCTCGTAAGTGACCGTGAAGGGATTGACAACCCCTTTATCGCGTTGGTTGCGAGGTTCTTATTTGTTTGTGTAGGTGCAAGGTGACTTGCGTGTAGTCTCCTGCTGGATTGATACCTTGGTTCTCAAAAACTGGGGGAAATACTTACGCAACTTTGCTGCATCACCCTTTCCACTTCAAGGGAAAACCAACGCAGTGCTCAAGAGGTAGAACGCGGTGACCATCTTCCCCAAATACCCTCACGTAGAGGGTCGCGTCGCTGTCAAACTTGAAGTCGAGGGCACACCGCCTGCCCAAGCCGCGTGCTCGGGCAAACGTCTGCCAGCTACGGGCCAGGGCTGCGTTGCCCGCGGCGGAGAGTTCCCCCGCGACCCACGAAGCCCTACTGCAGCAGCCATCCGCCTACAGCCAGAGACCGCCTAGACCCGTGGCTGGTAGTTCACCGGCGAAGAAGCGCGGGAGCTGAAGCCAGGTGCCAGCCGGGTTCTCCGACCACACGATGAACTCTGGCATCACCTCCACCTAATGGAAGCGCAACCGAGGAGGTCGCGCAAGATGGTGCGCCTCGCTTCATCGATGGGACTGACATGACCTGGGCGACTCCCGCCATGCGGGGAGGCGCCGCCGCTGTTGTGAGGGGCCACGGCGGGGGTCGCGGTGTGCTTGCGTGGGCGACCACGCCCCCTCTTGGGTGGTGGTGAGCCGAGCCCCTCCTGGCGGGCCTTGCCCTTCTTTGCGACTAAGAACCTCCTCGCTGGCCCCTCCTGGCGGGCCTTCCCCTTCTCCGCGGCCGAGAACCTCTTCACCTGCGCCATGAGTATCGCTGAAGCAAGGAAGAAGAAGGAGCAGGAGGAGCGAAGGAAGAGATGGGTGACGGGGCTCCGCTCCCCCTTCCCCTTTATAGCCAAGAGGAGGCCAACCGCCGGCCTCCATGATCTAAGGTAATAATGACCTCTTTCTGCATGCGGCAGGGACTCATCAAGTCAGGCAGTTGTCAAGGCAGTGTGGGGAAGCGGAGATGCACACGTCCAATCAACCGCCACACGTCAAACGAGGCCGCAGGCTGTTGGGGCCCGCGGCGCTCCGCACTTGTCCTTTGGCTTCGCCCCGAAGCCAAGTCCGAGCGCGCCTTGGGCCCGGGGGCTACTGTCGGCGTCCTTGGAACGGGGGCCCCCAGACTTGCCTGCCTGCGTCCCACAGCGTGGCTCCACCAGCGGCCCTATACGGCCCATCTTCACCAGTAAACACTCAAGACCCTCGTGAGGGGCCAAGCCTCGCGAGGCAGACGATGCAAGACCTCCTCGAGGGCGGCCTCACCAGGCTAGCTTGCGAGGGGCGGAGAGATCAAGGCAAGGGGCACCTCGCGAGGTTCCTGTGACGCAAGCCATGATGACCAAGGCCAAGCGGGCACCAGGTGGGCGCTAGCGTGCGGAGTGTCCTCGCTTCCTCTTTGGTGCTAAAGAAGCAAGCATAGGTGCGGAGTCCCTAGGCCTCAAGAAAAGGTTTCCATATCGGTGCAATGAGGCCAAGACCAACAGGATGCCAGGATGGAGGTCACCGTGGAGCCCAAGACGGCGTCATCACCAGAGCCTTTGACAGGCGAAGACCATCTTTTGTTAGGATAGCCTGTACTAGTTGTCCCCTTCAAACTAGCCGTTGTGGGATCCCTTCCCGCCTAATATTTGGGAAGAGGACCCGGGCCTCTATAAATAGGGCTAGCCACGACCTTAGAAGATAGGAGGATCCTCGACCGCATCAACTCACCAAGCACAAGAGCACCTCTCCTCAGGAGGTTGTTCTTCCCTTGTAACTGTTCATCCCAGCCTAAGAGGCAATCCACCACACCACACTGGAGTAGGGTATTACACCACATCGGTGGCCCGAACTAGTATAAATCTTGTGTCCCTTTGTTCTACGAGTTCGATGCGCCAAGCCTTGAGATTGCGCTGAGGGTGTGAGCTAGAGGGAGGAGTGATCTTCGTGCGCACCCCAGTGTTTGAACCTCAAGGGTTTTGCCAGAAAACGAAATCCGACATTAGGCATAGCCTTCTTGGGCTTGCTAGCAGAGGCCTTAGCAGTGGCAGCAACCACAGTAGAGTCTTCACTGAATTTCCTCACTGTCGTTTGCCAGTTTGCCCAGTTTAGCTTGATGCTTTGCCCATTCAGCAGGAAATTCCTCACCTCTTCTGATGCTAGAGGGATCAGCAGCTTGGCCTGGTGCCAATGGAGGTCTTGGGCATGGAGGGTGTACAGCGAATTTCTTCATGTACTTGGGAGTCACATATCTGTACTCCCTTCATTCTCTGGCCCATCTCCTCTCTATCTTCTGAATGCGCACTTTGTGTTCATTCATCGTTTCACAAGGAGGAGTGCAGTACCTTGCATAGATGTCGTCAGGAATCTCAAATGCAGTGTTGGCTTCCAATTATTTTCCCTCCTTTATGAGGTTTCTTGCCGTCAGCTATTTTCTTCAGCTGAGAGATCTGAGCAACAGAATTCTCTGAGGAGGTATGCAACTTTTCTTCGAGGAACGCTGCAAATGAGTTAAGTTGGTGTAAACCTAGTGATTTAGCAGTGGACATGAGTACCTGTGAATAGAGTATAGTTACGAAGAATTTGGAGAGGTTATATGTGTTCTCAGAAGTTTTTGCAAAAAGAACAAGTTTGAGGAATTTGACCAGATGTGTCTTGAGGAATTTTACTCAGCGTTCTTTGACTTAGGTTCCAGAGTTGTATAGATTGAAAATCCACACAATTGAGGAATCTTAAAGAAAAATGTTGCTTAGGGAAACAAATCAAGAACAGATGTTTGTATGAGGTGTTCAGAGTGTGAAGATTGAAGAATAAACACCTTTTAAAGATTTTGAAGAAATCACTGGAATCGATAAGGGCAGTAAAAGTAACTTTTAATTACCCTTGACGAAGAGCACGACGAACTGGGAATGTAGATTGGAAGCTCATCGGTTCAGATTTTCCACGCCCTAACCTGGCTGAGGAAGTCAGCTACGGTGGCGGCGGAGTGAAGAAATCCGCGGCCGGTGCGAGTACGACGGCGACGAGGTCGAGGCAGTGAAGCTTTTTCCTCACTGGCGACGATGGAAGTAGCGGCGGCGCAAGGTTTTGAGAGCTTGAGCGAGGGAGTGAGGTCGAGCGGCGTAAAAGTAGTATGAGGAGGGTGAGAGGTATTTATAGCCGAGGTGAATACTGCTCGTCTGAAGAAAATGGAAGAACGTGCCCCTGACCCTTATCATCCTTGTGACATGTGTCACCCACGTACAGAGAGGTGGAGATCGTGAGTGAATAGATAAGTATTGTCATGGGATGTGGAACAATTTACGCGGCAATAGCCGAAATCCAGATTAGAATATTTTAAAGTTTCATTCGCAGTTTCTTCAGCTGACAAGGACATAGTGAAGATTTTGAACGGGTTTCAAATAGAATGCACATGAATAATTTGTGAACGCACATGAAGAATTTGTGCATAGAGAGGGAAGGGTCCGATCACATTCACTTAGCAGAAAGATCAACTTGAAGAAATAGTTATAAGTGAATGTTGTAGAGGACATAAACTCATATATATATATATAGGTAAAATGTTTGGGGCACATAGGTAGGACGCGCGCATCCCCTGCGGCTCCCCACACCCGAAGCACCTCCTGCAGCGACCCCCCTTAGCCTCGCTGTCGCTCCCACCCGGACCCAGATGCATCCCCTGCAGCCGTCCCCTCCCCCTGGCCCGGACGAGCCTCCCACGGTTGGACCTCCAGAAGCAGAGCAGATCCCATGCTCCTGCAGGTCAACGGCGACTCCCGCGGAAGGTCAATCTCCACTGGCGCCCTTGCATCATCTCTTGCATCGCAAAAAATCTTTCTCCCCCTTAAACTGCCAGTGATGGCAGCGGTGTCGGGGCCAGTCCTGCTCGCCTCCTAACCAACCAGTGCCTCCCCATCCCTTCGGCCGACCTTCAGCTGGGTGAGGTGTCGAACTTCAGTTGGAGGAGGTCTCGACCTGCAGGTACGTATGCCTGAAAAGCTTGAACCTTACTGTGGATACTTGGTCTTCTACAAACAGTTGGGATTAGAAGAATACATGCAGTCACAAATTGTCATCAATGGTGGTGTCTTATTTCAGGGGACGATCTTACTAAAAGATTGATATGAGCTCAAGCGCGTTAGCTAGCTAGGCTTTGAGCACCATCTCCATGGATCGATCGCCCTGACTGAATGACCCAACCACGTTAATCAATAGGAAAAAGGTGAGAGAGAGAGAGTCTGGGTTACATACAGTGTACATTAGCTCTGGCAGAGAAAATTTATGTTCCAATTATTGCATCGTTGTGCTAGCTAACACAAGTTATTATTCAGTGATTTCCACAAACACTTCACCTGGAGTTATTGACTTGCAGCTTGTCGCGTCTGCCGCTGCCGCCGAGGTCCACCACATACAACCGACGCTGTGGCAACCACCCGCCACCATTGTCTATTGCCGATGCGTGCAACCACGTCCAGCCGCCCACTGGACGTGGGCACAGAGGAAGATCCACGCTGAGGGAGCTCGAGCTACACCAGCCGCAGCCGCTTCCCCTGCAGGTTGTACACCCCACCGACCACACCATCTTCTTCTCCTCCTCCTCTATTCTCTTGCCTCTTTGCTTCTGTAGTTCAAGATTTTTTAAAAAGGTTGGTATTTTTGCTCTCTGTAATGTTCAAAAGTTTGGTACTATAATTTTTTCGGATATGCAAAGATGTAATATCAGCAAGGTTGGACTATGTTAAAGTAAGATATTACCAAACAAGAAAAAAGAGAAATTCTGGTCTATGATTTCCCACTATATTTGCCCCAACTTGTGTTCTGAATTCATTTGAAAAATCTAGAAGTTCAATGATATAAAATATAAAAGTTCTGACTCCACAAGATGTATGTTTGGACAATAAAAACAATAGTTAAATGAACCCACCAGCAGAGTAAAAAAGAACCTATAAATTTGCATTATGGAGTTACAAAAATCCATTAAGGAATGTAGTTTTGTTTATCCATTTGCCAGATTTCATAAAATGTGGCAATTGCTAACATGATTCGGACAGACTTAAGCATAGATACGAGTGAGAAACTCTCATCGTAGTCAACACCTTGAACTTGTCGAAAACCTTTTTGCAACAATTCTAGCTTTGTAGACAGTAACACTACTATCAGTGTCCGTCTTCCTCTTGAAGATCCATTTAATCTCAATGGCTCGCCGATCAATGGGAAAGTCAATCAAAGTCCATACTTTGTTCTCATACATGGATCTCATCTCAGATTTCATGGCCTCAAGCCATTTCGCGGAATCTGGGCTCATCATCGCTTCCTCATAGTTCGTAGGCTCGTCATGGTCAAGTAACATGACCTCTAGAACAGGATTACCATACCACTCTGTGCGGATCTCACTCTGGTTTACCTACGAGGTTCGGTAGTAACTTGATCTGAAGTTACATGATCATCATCATTAGCTTCCTCACTAATTTGTGTAGTAGTCACAGGAACAGATTTCTGTGATGAACTACTTTCCAATAAGGGAGCAGGTACAGTTACTTCATCAAGTTCTACTTTCCTCCCACTCACTTCTTTCGAGAGAAACTCCTTCTCTAGAAAGGATCCATTCTCAGCAATGAATATCTTGCCTTCGGATCTGTGATAGAAGGTGTACCCAACATTTTCTTTTGGGTATCCTATGAAGATGCACTTCTCCGATTTGGGTTTGAGCTTATCAGGTTGAAACTTTTTCACATAAGCATTGCAACCTCAAACTTTAAGAAACGACAGCTTAGGTTTCTTGCCAAACCATAGTTCATACGGTGTCGTCTCAACGGATTTAGATGGTACCCTATTTAATGTGAATGTAGCTATCTCTAATGCATAACCCCAAAACGCTAGTGGTAAATCGGTAAGAGACATCATAGGTCGCACCATATCTAATAAAGTACGGTTACGACGTTCGGACACACCATTACACTGTGGTGTTCCAGGTGGTGTGAGTAGTGAAACTATTTCACATTGTTTTAACTGAAGGCCAAACTCGTAACTCAAATATTTTACTTCTACGATCATATCGTAGAAACTTTTATTTTTGTTACGATGATTCTCCACTTCACTCTGAAATTCTTTCAACTTTTCAAATGTTTCAGACTTGTGTTTCATCAAGTAGATTTACTCATATCTGCTCAAATCATCTGTGAAGATCAGAAAATAATGATACCTGCCGCGAGCCTCAATATTCATTGGACCACATACATCAGTATGTATGATTTCCAACAAATCTGTTGCTCGCCCCATTGTTCCGGAGAACGGAGTCTTAGTCATCTTGCCCATGAGGCATGGTTCACAAGCATCAAGTGATTCCAAAAGCCCATCAGCATGGATTTTCTTCATGCGCTTTACACCAATATAACCTAAACGGCAGTGCCACAAATAAGTTGCACTATCATTATTAACTTTGCATCTTTTGTCTTTCAATATTATGAAAATGTGTATCACCACAATCGAGATCCAACAAACCATTTTCATTGGGTGTATGACCATAGATGGTTTTATTCATGTAAACAGAACAACAATTATTCTCTAACTTACATGAATAACCGTATTGCAATAAACATGATCCAATCATATTCATGTTCAACGCAAACATTAAATAACATTTATTTTAGGTTTAACACTAATCCCGAAAGTATAGAGAGTGTGCGATGATGATCATATCAATCTTGGAACCATTTCCAATACACATCGTCACTTCACCCTTAACTAGTCTCTGTTCATTCTGCAACTCCCGTTTCGAGTTACTATTCTTAGCAACTCAACTAGTATCAAATACTGAGGGGTTACCATAAATACTAGTAAAGTACACATCAATAACATGTATATCAAATATACCTATGTTCACTTTGCCATCCTTCTTATCCGCCAATTACTTGGGGTAGTTCCGCTTCCAGCGACCAGTCCCTTTGCAGTAGAAGCACTCAGTTTCAGGCTTAGGTCCAGACTTGGGTTTTTCACTTGAGCAGCAACTTGCTTGCCGTTCTTCTTGAAGTTCCCTTTTCTTCCCTTTGTCCCTGTACTTGAAACTAGTGGTTTTGTTAACCATCAACACTTGATGCTTTTCTTGATTTCTAACTTCGTCGATTTCAGCATCACGAAGAGCTTGGGAATCGTTTCCGTTATCCCTTGCATATTATAGTTCATCACAAGTTCTACTAACTTGGTGATGGTGACTAGAGAACTCTGTCAATCACTATTTTATCTGGAAGATTAACTCCCACTTGATTCAAGCGATTGTAGTACCCAGACAATCTGAGCACATGCTCACTGCTTGAGCTATTCTCCTCCATCTTTTAGCTATAGAACTTGTTGGAGACTTCATATCTCTCAACTCAGGTATTTGCTTGAAATATTAACTTCAACTCCTGGAACATCTCATATGGTCCATGATGTTCAAAACGTCTTTGAAGTCCCGATTCTATGCCGTTTAAGCATGGTGCACTAAACTATCAAGTAGTCATCATATTGAGCTAGCCAAACGTTCATAACATCTGCATCTGCTCCTGCAATAGGTTTGTCACCTAGCGGTGCATCAAGGACATAATTCTTCCGTGCAGCAATCAGGATAAACCTCAGATCACGGATCCAATCCGCATCATTGCTACTAACATCTTTCAACTTAGTTTTCTCTAGGAACATATCAAAAATAAAACAGGGGAGCTAAACGCGAGCTATTGATCTGGAACATAGATATGCTAATACTACCAAGACTAAGTTCATGATAAATTAAAGTTCAATTAATCATATTACTTAAGAACTCCCACTTAGATAGACATCCATCTAATCATCTAAGTGACCACGTGATCCAAATCAACTAAACCATAACCGATCATCATGTGAAATGGAGTAGTTTTCAATGGTGAACATCACTATGTTGATCATATCTACTATATGATTCATGCTCGACCTTTCGGTCTCAGTGTCCCGAGGCCATATCTGCATATGCTAGGCTCGTCAAGTTTAACCTGAGTATTCTGCGTGTGCAAAACTGGCTTGCACCCGTTGTAGATGGACGTAGAGCTTATCACACTCGATCATCACGTGGTGTATGGGCACGACGAACTTTGGCAACGGTGCATACTCAGGGAGAACACTTTTATCTTGAAATTTAGTGAGAGATCATCTTATAATGCTACCGTCAATCAAAGCAAGATAAGATGCATAAAAGATAAACATGACAGGCAATCAATATAAGTGATATGATATGGCCATCATCATCTTGTGCTTGTGATCTCCATCTCCGAAGCACCGTCATGATCACCATCGTCACCGGCGCGACACCTTGATCTCCATCGTAGCATCATTGTCGTCTCGCCAATCTTATGCTTCTACGACTATCGCTACCGCTTAGTGATAAAGTAAAGCATTACAGGGCGATTGCATTGCATACAATAAAGCGACAACCATATGGCTCCTGCCAGTTGCCGATAACTCGGTTACAAAACATGATCATCTCATACAATAAAATTTAGCATCATGCTTTGACCATATCACATCACAAAATGCCCTACAAAAACAAGTTAGACGTCCTCTACTTTGTTGTTGCAAGTTTTACGTGGCTGCTACGGGCTGAGCAAGAACCGTTCTTATCTACGCATCAAAACCACAACGATAGTTTTTCAAGTTAGTGCTATTTTAACCTTCTAAAGGACCGGGCATAGACACACTCGGTTCAACTAAAGTTGGAGAAACTGACACCCGCTAGTCACCTATGTGCATAGCACAGCGGTAAAACCAGTCTCGCGTAAGCGTACGCGTAATGTCGGTCCGGGCCGCTTCATCCAACAATACCGCCGAACCAAAGTGTGACATTCTAGTAAGCAGTATGACTTATATCGCCCACAACTCACTTGTGTTCTACTCATGCATATTACATCAACGCATAAAACCTGGCTCGGATGCCACTGTTGGGGAACGTAGTAATTTCAAAAACCTATGCACACGCAAGATCATGGTGATGCATAGCAAAGAGAGGGGAGAGTGTGTCCACGTACCCTCGTAGACCGAAAGTGGAAGTGTTAGCACAACGCGTTTGATGTAGTCGTACATCTTCACGATCCGACCGATCAAGTACCGAACGCACGGCACCTCTGAGTTCTGCAGATGTTCAACTCGATGACGTCCCTCAAACTCCGATCCAGCCGAGTGTTGAGGGAGAGTTTCGTCAGCACGACGGCGTGGTTATGATGATCATGTTCTACCGACGCAGGGCTTCGCCTAAGCACCGCTACAATATGACTGAGGTGGATTATGGTGGAAGGGGGCACCGCACACGGCTAAGAGATCAAGAGATCAATTGTTGTCCCTATGGGGTGCCCCCTGGCCACGTATATAAAGAAGTGGAGGAGGGGAGGGGCCGGCCCTCTCTATGGCGCATCCTAGGGGAGTCCTACTCCCACCGGGAGTAAGATTCCCCCTTTCCTAGTAGAACTAGGATCCCTTCCAAGTAGTAGGAGTAGGAGAGAAGGAAAGGGATGGAAAAAGGAGAAGGAAGGAAGGGGGCGCCCCCCTCCCTAGTCCAATTCGGACCAGCCCATGGGGAGGGGTGCGGCCACCCTTTGAGGCCTTTCTCTCCTTTCCCGTATGGCCCATTAAGGCCCAATACGAATTCCCGTAACTCCCTGGTACTCCCAAAAATACCCGACTCACTCGGAACCTTTCTGATGTCCGAATATAGTCGTCCAATATATCGATCTTTACGTCTTGACCATTTCGAGACTCCTCGTCATGTCCCCGATCTCATCCGGGACTCCGAACTCCTTCGATACATAAAAACACATAAACTCACAATATAACCGTCACCGAACTTTAAGCGTGCGGACCCTACGGGTTCGAGAACTATGTAGACATGACCGAGACACATCTCGGTCAATAACCGATAGCGGAACCTGGATGCTCATATTGGCTCCTACATATTCTACGAAGATCTTTATCGGTCAAACCGCATAACAACATACGTTGTTCCCTTTGTCATCGGTATGTTACTTGCCTGAGATTCGTTCGTCGGTATCTCAATACCTAGTTCAATCTCGTTATCGGCAAGTCTCTTTACTCGTTCCATAATACATCATCCCGCAACTAACTCATTAGTTGCAATGCTTGCAAGGCTTAAGTGATGTGTATTACCGAGAGGGCCCAGAGATACCTCTCCGACAATCGGAGTGACAAATCGTAATCTCGAAATATGCCAACCCAACAAGTACCTTTGGAAACACCTGTAGAGCACCTTTATAATCACCCAGTTACGTTGTGACGTTTGGTAGCACACGAAGTGTTCCTCTGGTAAACGGGAGTTGCATAATCTTATAGTCATAGGAACATGTATACGTCATGAAGAAAGCAATAGCAACAAACTAAACGATCAAGTTCTAAGCTAACGGAATGGGTCAAGTCAATCACATCATTCTCCTAATGATGTGATCCCGTTAATCAAATGACAACTCATGTCTATGGTTAGGAAACATAACCATTTTTGATAAACGAGCTAGTCAAGTAGAGGCATACTAGTGACACTCTGTTTGTCTATGTATTCACACATGTATTATGTTTCCGGTTAATGCAATTCTAGCATGAATAATAAACATTTATCATGATATAAGGAAATAAATAATAACTTTATTATTGCCTCTCAGGCATATTTCCTTCAACCACCGTGTATGAATCCGGGTGAGAGGAGGTTACGTCACGTTTGGGTGAAATTACAAACCTACCCCTATCGAAACCTATAGAAATCCAGCAGATAGGCTTTGCGTGGCAGGGATAGGCAGTAGTGATTTCCACCTTGCAGATTTTGGTTTCGGACGGTTACTGCGACTTTCCCCGCATCGTTCAAATTTTGCAGAGTGCACGTTTACCGTGCCAACTCAATTCAAATCCCGTTTGTATTCTATATTTTTTCAGGCGGGACCCATTTTCAATTGGAATTACATTCTATATACATCATTTTTTATATATACTTTCAAAAGCACAACAAAGAATTCTGCTCCTTTATATGTATAATATGATTTACAAATACAATGATCTCGAAATCTTAAGATTGAATTTGAAGAAATTTAACCAAATTATGTTCTACTAAAATGTATGGATCAGTAAGATCTACATATTAAATAACATAGATGTGCGTGAATTCATATGAGTATGCATGTTTCATAGATCAATTTTGGTTCGAGTATGGATTACATGTATCATCATCTCGAATTCAAATATTTGAATCCCTTTTTTGTTCACTCCTTTCACGCCCATCTCTCTCGCATGCATGCTCCTTCAGGTAGCTATCACTCTCTTTTCTCCAGCTCACCCGCACGCTCACTTCATGTTTCTCCTATCCTCGCAAACATGGTCTCTCGACGTCTCCCTTGAGAAGTGTCACACTCTCCCTATCATTATACATTACAATGTTTTCATTATCTCTCACGTCTCTACTATTCTCTGGTATCACTCGGTACCTAAGCTTTCTTTTTATCCGCCACACACACAGTCTCCACTCGTCTTTCACTTTGTCTTTCTCTCTATGGGATTCTCTCACACACCCTATATGTCTCTACATATGACTCATACCACTAAAATTACTCTCTCTCTCTCCTGTAGACACAACATTTGTTGCGGTCTCCTTTTCTTCTCCATCCCAGACTGACATTATTCATTTGTTTACCGATCAGACAACCCCGACTACCGTCTCCTCTCTCTCTCTCTCACAGACACACACACAACTCCTGCTTCCACTCCCCTTCCCGACTACCGTCTCTCTCTCACACACACACACAAAACTCTCTCTTTCACACCCCGACTCGTATTTCTCTCACAAACATTTATCGACTAGCTAGCCTCTAGATAGGGTTATACACCCGCACACTCGTGCTTCCACCATCGCATACATGTCTCTCTCCCACTCCTTGTATCTATGCAGATTTTTCTTCCCTTCTTGAGACACTCCCTCCCGATCGTGCACACACACACACACTATCACCTCATTCTAAGCTGATACCTATCGCACACACACTCCTTGTGTCTTTGTCACACATGCACTCCGTCCTCCTCCACTCTCCCTCTCTCTCACACACACATGGGCTTTTTGCAACAACTAGCAAGATGCCCATGCGTTGCACAGAACATCAAGATGCATTTGTATGAGTAGTTTATCTTATGGGGGAAAATGATGAACGAGGGAAGGCCTTATTTGCAAATGTGGAGAGGGGTGTGGGTATCTTTTTGCAAATTTGCCATAGTTTCCTTCCTATCCCTTATCTCATCAAAACCGCCAAAGGAATATATTTTGAGTGAAACATAACATATTTTTAGTGATATACGTATTTCAAAACTAGACTTTTTTTCCTATCAAATCGGTGAATATGTATTAATCTACTTTGATCGTGTGGCAATGCATTGGCACATTGCTAGTAGTTATTATAATTTTTTGGACACCAGACAAACGGTGGAGTACATATACGAAGAGAAGAGGCGCACGCACGCAGTCAGCCTCTCGTTGTCTCGCACACATGAGTGTTGCATAAAGGCGATGTTAACAAATAAACCCTAAAACCCTAGCTGCACGATTGCTGCATTCGCGGGTACCGGATACGTGGTGGAGCACCTTTGTATGAGTAGTCAGCTCGCCTGATAATTTGATCCGTTGGAGTTGATGGTCGAGACCATAGGTGAACGACTTGGAGTGTGGTGGCTCGCCAGTGGCCACAGATCAAGTAGCCATGTTTAAAATATCGTTTTATAGCGGGGTTTATTTAATCTGCATGCATGACTCTCCTCCCCCACGCTCATCCAATCCGTTGTGACCAGCAATATTTCCACCCCTTCGCTCCCCCGTAATTTACTCCAACAAATATGCCCACATAGTTGTTACTTAACTGCAGGTGCATTGGGTCACTGACATATGGGCCCAACAGGGATCTGGCCCACATGTCAGTGATGCAACTGGACCTGCAGTTAAGTTAGTGAAGCTCAGTCCATATCTTACGTAGGTGTGCCATAGCTCGCTATAAATACTGTGCCTCCCACAACATCGCTATCTCCTCCCCCTCACGTTCACGTTCATCGCTATCTCCTCCCCCCTCTCCCGTCGACCACCATGGCATCGCCCCTCCCAACCCCTAGGAGCTCCTCGCTGCACCGCGCGGACGGTCACGCTTCGCCGTTCCGTTCCTCGCCGCCACCAGTCGAGGAGGACGCGTCGGTGTTCCGCTCCTCGCCGCCACTAGGCGAGGAGGACGCATTGGCATTCCGCTCCTCGCCACGACGCGTCGAGGTGGACGTGTCGGCGTTCCCAATCTCGCCAGCACGCGTGCCGGAGGACGCGTCGGCTCCCCGCTATGAGGAGAATGCCGCGCCGCCCGCCGAGCCCCCCAGCCTTGAGGAGATCTGGAAAGAAGTGGATGTCGCCTTGTGGGAGGCTTTGCCTCCAGCAGAGCGCGCCAAAATAGAGGCGGAGAAGAAGGCCGAGGAAGAGAAGCGCACCATGGAACAAGCTGCCTGGGAGGCCTATGTCGCGTCCGAGAGAGTCAGGCAATTGGCTCTTTGGCAGAAGGCTCATGCGAGGGCCGTGAGGGTGGCGGAGGACGCCCGTGCCGACGCCCTGAGTGCTGTCGGGCCCAAGCGCCTCATCTACGCTTGGCGGTACGTGGACCGGGTGCACGTTTCCAGCAAGGAGGAGTACCTGTTGGCGCCGGATCACCACACCGGTGAGATCGCGCTCGCCCGCCGGCAAGCCGCCAATCAGCACCTCACGAGTTGCAAGGCTGAGGAAGAGGCGTTGTGTCGGTGTGCTGGGAAACGGCCACGCACCAGGGCACTCATGGCGCGCCGAAAGCGCTCCTACGAGCGCCGTGGCTTTTAGGAGGAGTATAATTTTTGTTTCGTAAGGCGATCTCATTAGTTTTGGGACATAAATGATAAATCTCGAACGTTCAGGAATTTTTAGCGTCCTTAATTAAGTATGGTAAAGGGAAAGTTTGGAAACCTTGTGTATTCGTATGCATTTTGCAAGTACGTGCATATAGCACAAACTTTACTATATACTATCGCACTACACGTCTCTCTCGATATATGCTTGCAGACTGTGCTACTCCCTCCGTCCAGGTCAATAAGTCATCTTTGGTTGTGCACCGTGACGAAGAAGGAGGGAAGACTTATACACCTAGACGGAGGGAGTACTACTATTACTTATGTACTCCCTCCGTCCGGGTTTGTTAGGCCTCTCATCATCACAAGCATGTCCCCTTTTATAAGCCCCGCGTTGGAAAGGTGCATGCATGCAACCATTTCATTGGTTGTATTGAAAGCTATTGTTGTTGGTTCCATGGCTGAAAAGTTAATACACTTCATGTGTGCTTTTTCATTGGCTGCATGCATGTGAGAGAGTGCATTGGGAGTGGAATGGAAGAATTAATGTGAGCAAATTACTATGTGTCTTGGTCTAAGAGAAGTTGTCTTTAGGCCTAATAAACCCGGACGGAGGGAGTACGTGCAAATGCACGTTTTAACATTACGATGCGGTCTTTGTAAAAGTAGAAAAACAGAACTAGTCAAGCTTGTGAAACGATTCAATGCAAAACAAATGCAAAAATGCTCGTTTGATTGTTTACTTTTAGCTTCCTTCTCTGTGGTTATTTCTCTGTCGTACTTTGTACGGAGTATCTCATTGGTTGGAAAGGCATGCAAATTCCCAAACCACTTCCTACACCCTGTATTGAATTTTTTGCCTAACAAGTTGTGCCGTGCAATTGGAATTCCAACTTGAGTACTACTACTAGTAGGAGTACCAGGGGCCAGTTCTTTTAGGCTTCTAGATTAGTAATCCCATAACTACTACCTCCGTCCTGGTTTATTGGTCCCCATTGTAATCCGTGTCAAATTTGATCATAGATTTAACTAATGAAATGTTAGTGCATGTCACATTGTAACGCCCTCAATGCGGCTATATCTCCTACGTGTCGAAGCACGACTTAGAGGCATAACCGCATTGAAAGCAATGTTGCAAGTGAGGTAATCTTCACACAACCCATGTAATACATAAGGGAAAGAGATACATAGTTGGCTTACAATCGCCACTTCACACAAATACATGAATAAAGCATTACATCATCCAAGTACAATCAAGGTCCGACTACGGAACCAAAATAAAAGAAGAACCCCAAATGCGACACAGTCCCGATCGACCCCAACTGGGCTCCACTACTGATCAACTAAAACGCAACAACAGAAAGGGCAAGATCTTCATCGAGATCCACCTTGAGCTTGGTTGCGTCATCTGCACAGACTCATCGGCACCTGCAAGCTGGTTTGGAAGTATCTGTGAGCCAGAGGGACTCAGCAATCTCGCACCCTCGCGATCAAGACTATTTAAGCTTATGGGTAAGGTAAGGTATGAGGTGGAGCTGCAGCAAGCGACTAGCATATATGGTGGCTAACATACGCAAATGAGAGCGAGAAGAAAAGGCAAAGCACGATCGATAAACTGTGATCAAGAAGTGATCCTAAAACAACCTATGTCAAGCATAACTCCAACACCGTGTTCACTTCCCGGACTCCGCCGGAAAGAGACCATCACGGTAACACATGCTGTTGATTCATTTTAATTAAGGTCAAATTCAGGTTTTCTACAACCGGACGTTAACAAATTCCCATCTGCCCATAACCACGGGCACGGCTTTCGAAAGTTCAAATCCCTACAGGGGTGTCCCAACTTAGCCAATGACAAGCTCTCATGGTCAACGAAGGAATAGACCTCCTCCCGAGACATTCCGATTAGGCTCGGTATCCCGGTTCTACAAGACATTTTGACTGGGTAAAACTAAACCAGCAACACCGCCCGAATGTGCCGACAAATCCCGATAGGAGCTGCACATATCTCTTTCTCAGGGCACACTGGATCGTCCAAACTTCCGGTAGGCCAGCCCAGAGTTGCCCCTGGTGGCCACCGGCGGCTGACAAGTTGGGCCAACACTCAGAGGAGCACTGTCCCGGGGGGGGGGGGGAAAATAATGATGACCCTCAGGAGTGCGACTCCCAAGGGAAATGAAGAGGCTAGGTGGAAAATGGTAAAACCAATGTTGGGCATTGCTGGAGGAGCTTTACTTAAGGCGAACTGTCAAGGGGTACCCATTATTACCCAACCACTTAAGGAACGCAAAATCCGGGAACATAACGCCGATATGACGGAAACTAGGGCGGCAAGAATGGAACAAAACACCAGGCATAAGGCCGAGCCTTCCACCCTTTACCAAGTATATAGATGCATTAAGTTAATAAGATATATAGTGGTATCCCAACAAGTAAGCATGTTCCATAAAGGAACGACATCTCCATGTTCCAACAAGGAACAAACTTCAATCTTCACCTGCAACTAACAACGCTACAAGAGGGGCTGAGCAAAAGAGCGAGCATCTAGCAAAGCAAAGATAGTAGTGATTTCGAGGGTATGGTCATCTTGCCTGAAAACCCGCAAGGAAGAAGAACGAGTCCATGAAGAAGACAAACGGACGTAGACGAACGGGTCCTCACAAACGCGATGTAACCGGAACCAACCCGAAGAAGCAAACACCAGAAAGAAGCACACAACATAGTAAAGAACCAACACATGAATATGGCATGATATGCGGGATGCGGTATGCGATGCATATGCATTATTGGACAAGGAATGCATGAACCTGGCCTCAACATGGAAATCCAAGTGTGCCACTGGAAAGATGAGATGAAATCGCTTGAAAATGATATAAAGAACGTCGGAATCAGACGGTTTGGAAAAGGCAAGCGATTCAAATATGACCACGTTCTTCGACTTACAGCAAGTAGTCATCTAAATGCAACAAGATGAACATGCTACGACACCCAAACAAGACAACAAAATACATGGCAGGGATGCATTCATGATGCTTAACAAAAGATGAACACTGAGCTACGGCCAATTCATCCATTAACAGGTTCAAACAAGCATGGAAAAAATGCATATGGTAAACAGATCTCAGACTTAGTGAAATTAACACTTGTTTGGAATTTCAGATCAGGTAGCACACTTTGAAGCAACAAAACTACATGCTACAGGACCTGAACATGGCAACGTAAAGCATGGCATGGAACTACTCAAAGAGCTTAACAAAAGTCCCTTAGTGACCTTGAGCCAAAAGGGATCAGAAAATACAATTGCAAGCATGTGAACATGGCAAAAACATAATCAGATCACAGACTTTGTGAAAACTGGAGCATGCTGAAACAGATATCAAGTAGGCATGTTTACGAGCCCGATGCACTCACTACAGAGCAAGTCATGATAAACTAAGCTTACACCCATCAAGAATACACAAAATGCAAGCTATACATGGCAAGAACAATAGCATAGCATGCACGGATCAACTACAACATCCTCGACAAAATCGCTAACAAGTAGACAATCTGCCGAGATTCACGAAATGACAAAAGTAGAGCTCGATTGACTCAAGCTAGGGTGATCCATAATTGCAAACAAAGACATGGATGGATAGAGCACTATAAGATCAACAAAACATCCTTACTGATCATCCTCAAAAGAGGCACGGATCACTAGGAAACAACATGAACATATGGCATAATGAGATAAACAGGTCAAGGACTTAGTGGAAATGCTAAGTCCCTGAAATCAGCATTACCAAGTGCACCACTTTGCAAGCTTGTGCTAGTCACCACACACATCACAAAAATACATGGGTTGCACCTCTAGAAAGATGGCAAAACCCTTAACAAAACATATGTAGAGCTCAGGGGCATATCATGCACACGATAATCATGGCAAAAATGACAAATATCTAAATGGAGCAGCAGATCTGGCAATTGTCTCAAGTAGCACTCTTCTAACAGCATTTAGGGCATCAAGATGAACTCAAATGAAAATGATTCAATGAGATGAAATGATGTGCTCTCTGAGACGAACATTTTGATATGCTATATGCATGAATCGTAGCAACGGATGCAAAGTTACGATGCGATGAACCTGGGCATATGAAACTGGGAATTTCGAGGACTTAGTAGAAATTGGACTTCTCCGAGAAAGTCAACCCGGGACAGAGTCGTGCGGGACGGAGGGATCCGGATCTGGACGGGGCGTTTGGTTGAGGGGAGGGGTGGATCAGATCCACTCCGAGTGGATCCGACCGAAGTCTACTCCGGCGAACTCCGCGAGCTCCGACGAGGGGCGATTCGGGCTCCGGCGAGTGAACGAAGTCGACGAGGAGGTCCGGCGATGCCCGCGGGCTACGGGCGGCGCGGGGCGCCACGCCGGCGACGAGGAAGCTTGGCGGTGGGGCGGAGCTGGCCGGAGATGATGTGGGCGGCGCACGGCAGTTCCGGCGAGGGTGAGGCGCGGTGGCGCGTGACGGCCGGCGGCGAAGCCACGCGGGCGCGGGCGGTGGCTCGGGCGCCAGGCGGCGGCGCGGTGTACCGGGCCGGGGGGGCGGATCTAGGCCTCCCGGGCCCGCGCGGGAGAGGCGGCGAGGCAGGCCAGGTGGCGGCGCGCAGTAGGCTGGCGGCGGTGGCGGGGTGACGAGCGGACATGTCCGTCCGGCGAGGATGTGTCCAACGGCGCGGAGGGAGTTGGATCTAGGGTTTAGGGTAGGAAAAATCCGAAAATTTCGGGGGAGACACATATTTATAGGTAGAGGGAGCTAGGAGAGTCCAAATGAGGTGTGGTTTTCGGCCACGCGATCGTGATCGAACGACCGAGATGATGGAGGAGGTTTAGGTGGGTTTTGGGCCACTTTGGAAGGGTGTTGGGCTGCAACACACACGAGGTCTCTTCGGCCCCTCGGTTAACCGTTGGAGTATCAAACGAAGTCCAAATGGCACGAAAATTGACAGGCGGTCTACCGGTAGTAAACCAAGGCCGCTTGGCAAGTCTCGGTCCAATCCGGAAATGTTTAACCCCCACACACGAAAAAAGGTAGAAAAGAGCACCGGAGGAGAACGGAGCGCTGGATTGCAAAATGGACAACGGGGAAAATGCTCGGATGCATAAGATGAACAAGTATGCAGATGAAATGCACATGATGACATGATATGCAATGCATGACACGCAAGCAATGACAAGGTAACAACAACGAATAACTGGAGGACACGTGGCACATCGGTCTCGGGGCGTTACAACACTCCACCACTACGAAAGGATCTCGTCCCGAGATCTAGAATGGCACCGGAGGGAAAACGGAAGAGAAGAGAGGTGAGGTAAAGCTAAGTTGCTTCTTTGACAAACGAGTGAAACCACGAACCTTGAAGAGGTTGAACACATTGGAAGAAAGGATACAACGGAGATGAACAAAGTTGAAGCTTTCCGTTTGAAAAAGAAAGTAATTGAATAGAACTTGATTAAGTGATAGAACTTGAAAAGAGGGCACGACACTCCGGTTAAATGGATAAGCACGACAAGAGCATGGTCCTAACACATTCGAGATGACGGGTTGAAAAGATGAGCATCACAATGCCTCCGGAACAAAAGTAAGAATGGGATGAAGTGAACGAAGGGAAAACAAGGTCTTGAGGGAGCAAGTTTACAACAAAAGCTAGAATGGAGTTGTTGGAAAAACCAACAACGAAAAGAATAAGTTTGATATGGTCTTATGGAATACATCTCGAATTATGAGGTGACAACCTGCCACTCACGGAAAAAGAATTGTATTGGAATGAACAAGGAGACGAGAAAATAGTTCACCGGGAGGATAAAGAAGAGCTTGGATCATTTATGAGCACCATAGATAGCAACAGTCCTTAGGGATGGCTTTAGGTGAAATATAACCCAAGAAAATTCCAACCAATAGGTTGATGGATTTAAAATATCCCAATCTTGACAGCATGTGAATCATGAAAAACATGAACTCAAATTATCAAGAATGACATAATACCACCTCCAATGATACGATAGACAGAAATGCACTCCGGATTGCAAGATGAAGAAACTTAAGCTCCTTAGAAAAGAATCTTGATGAACGCTTCGAGAAGGAAATAAATCCTTGATGAACCATCATGTATAGCCTCCAAGAAGAAACTCCGGTAACGAAAGGATGATCAAACGGAAGGAAAAAGAAGTTGAAAACACAAGGTGAATCCTTGTAAAGATTTAGATGAATCTCCGTGATAATATAATTGCGAGAACTTGGAGTCCGGGAAAAAGAGAATATGACACAATTTAGATCAAGAATTTGATGAGCCTCCGGAATAGGGAATTAATCACTTGGATGAAACAAGAATAAGAATTATATTAAGCGTATCCTTCACCAGTTAAATTGATGACAATCAACGGATTTGGCACACTACTTATTCTCGTAGCAAGGATTAAGAGAGATATAGCGCCAACTTGGGAAGGTCTTCTTTCAACCACAGGTAGGATTGACAACGAATGAATTGATAAGGAAGAGAAACCTAGAAGAACCACCATAAGAAATGAAAATGAACGAAGATACTTGAGATAATTTAGATACAACTGAAACGAAGAGATCACGCGCTGATTAAAGAATATTGAATGATGCACCGGTGAGATTGGAGAATGATAACTGACAGCTGAGAATGAATAAATCTGAATTGATGGACTCCGGATAGCAAACTGAGAAGACTCTTGAATTACTCCGGATAGGTGAAAAGAATTCTCGCGATCAAAACAATTACGAGAGGATGGCAACAAGCTAGAATCACGAATCTTGAAGAGAACGGATAAGATATGGAGGCAAAATCTTCTTCGGTCTTCAATTGATGAGGAAGACGACGAGAAACACCACCGTGAATTATTGAGAAACTCCGGAATAAAGAAGAATAGGCAAGTTGAACCAATGATGAAAAAAATTGACAGATCTTGGAGAAAACATTTGACTGATGAAAACTTCATTCTTACATCAAACTTCGAAATGGATTTGAGAATAACTCCAGTAGAAATTAGAAGAGTCAGGTAAGATCCTGGGAAGAGACCTGTGGGTTAGGGCCCACTCAAAAGAAAACACCGTTGAAATGATTAGAAGGAGAGATTGCACTGGTTGAGTTAAATAGCTTGAATGAGATAAACATCCTCAAAATAGGATTAACGGATATTGAATGACAAGACGATCCTTCTGAGATATCTTGAGCACTCTGGAACAAATGAATAGCGAGAAATGAATGGTTATGAGGTGCACCGGCATGAGAAAAGCATTTGAAATACAGAAAAGAATATGATCGACACTGAAAGCTTGAATTGGATCCACCGGAGAAGATAAAAGAACAAGGAATGATAAACTGGAAGCTCCGTTAGCATCTTCCTGAGAATCACCAGATAAGAACATTGACGGAAAAGAATGGAGAGACTTCATATGAATAAAAGGATACATGATTAAGAATTTTGAGTCCTTGAAGAAACAAGGGAGGGAGGGTGGGAAAACAAAGACAACTTGGGATGGACGAACGAACACCGTTGAGAAAGCTGAGATTGGATCTTGCGGATGTTGAAACGTTCAGATCCACTTGAAGAGAAGCACACTGGTTGAAAAGGATTGACAAGACAATCTTGATGATCAAGAAGGATTGGTATCCACATCGGAGTATGAGAACACCGCTTAGGGAAAGGTATGGAATCAACATTTGACTTTGAAGCAACTCGAATACCACAACTAAAAACAAAACAAAGGATTGGCTTGCAGAATAAGACGGAACAAACATATGATAGAGATTTCGTCCGAAGTTTTCGTGGTGGGGCCTACACGGGCTTGATCGTACAGCACCAATATGTACAAGGCAGTGCACATGACATACGAAGCATCCCCGAGTCGGCATAGCCAAGGACTCTTTAAGACACAACGAGACCACTGTAAAATCGACCGTGAATTGGCGGACCACTAGACGTCGAACCCCAATTTCATATCATACATCTGTTGGAAAGATATCTTAAGACCTACTTGAATTCCCACCTATGAAACTCCCGAACCTTTCCGGTTATGCAATCAGGTGTTGGGGATACAAGGGAAGCATAATATCTCACCCAAAACTAGCAAATCCTACATCCAGCTGTATCCATCCTTCAACACATAACCAAGAAACCTTCGGAAATCATCTACCTCAACCTTCGAAAAGCATCTGTTATACAAGTTATGGCGATACTCCCGAACTCCCGCCCCAGTACTGGGTGGCGTCGAGGTTATCTCACCAACGAACTGCATAAAAGAGATTTTCGATGTCAGCGTACTAAACTCAGGTATTCCAGAACTGCAACGATAAAATTATGACGACAACACCTCAGAGCTCAACTCCCCGGGACACTTCCACAAAACCCCTGACAGGAGGCACCAAGACAATGTTCTCGTCACAAAACCATCGGAACGATTCCAAGATACCCGCGTGATCCTAAATTTTTTTAGTGAAATTTGAGAAGAGAAGAGTCAAAACTCTACATCAGGATGCCTTACCAGAGCAATGAGGAGACTGAGAAGTAAAAAGAATTCCTAAACTCTCCGATATATAATTCCTAAATGACTCAAAACATTTTTCTAGACACAACTCGGCCGCTAATAACGATCAAGCAATGGGGCTCCTAAGGTCGGGGAAGGCTCTGATACCAACTTGTATCGCCCTCGATGCGGCTATATCTCCTACGTGTCGAAGCATGACTTAGAGGCATAACCGCATTGAAAGCAATGCCGCAAGTGAGGTAATCTTCACACAACCCATGTAATACATAAGGGAAAGAGATAAATAGTTGGCTTACAATCACCACTTCACACAAATACATGAATAAAGCATTACATCATCCAAGTACAATCAAGGTCCGACTACGGAACCAAAATAAAAGAAGAACCCCAAATGCGACAGGGTCCCGATCGACCCCAACTGGGTTCCACTACTGATCAACTAAAACGAAACAACACAAAGGGCAAGATCTTCATCGAGCTCCTCCTTGAGCTTGGTTGCGTCATCTGCACGGACTCATCGGCACCTGCAAGCTGGTTTGGAAGTATCTGTGAGCCACAGGGACTCAGCAATCTCGCACCCTCGCGATCAAGACTATTTAAGCTTATGGGTAAGGTAAGGTATGAGGTGGAGCTGCAGCAAGCGACTAGCATATATGGTGGCTAACATACGCAAATGAGAGGGAGAAGAGAAGGCAAAGCAAGGTCGATAAACTATGATCAAGATGTGATCCTAAAACAACCTACGTCAAGCATAACTCCAACACCGTGTTCACTTCCCGGACTCCGCCGGAAAGAGAACATCACGGTAACACACGCTGTTGATTCATTTTAATTAAGGTCAAATTCAGGTTTTCCACAACCGGACGTTAACAAATTCCCATCTGCCCATAACCACGGGCACGGCTTTCGAAAGTTCAAATCCCTGCAGGGGTGTCCCAACTTAGCCCATGACAAGCTCTCACGGTCAACGAAGGAATAGACCTCCTCCCGTGACATTCCGATCAGGCTCGGTATCCCGGTTCTACAAGACATTTCGACAGGGTAAAACTAAACCAGCAACACTGCCCGAATGTGCTGACAAATCCCGATAGGAGCTGCACATATCTCTTTCTTAGGGCACACCGGATCGTCCAAACTTCCGGTAGGCCAGCCCAGAGTTGCCTTGGTGGCCACCGGCGGCTGACAAGTTGGACCAACACTCAGAGGAGCACTGGCCTGGGGGGGGGGGTAAAATAATGATGACCCTCAGGAGCGCGACTCCCAAGGGAAAGGAAAAGGCTAGGTGGCAAATGGTAAAACCAATGTTGGGCATTGCTGGAGGAGCTCTACTTAAGGCGAACTGTCAAGGGGTTCCCATTATTACCCAACCGCGTAAGGAACGCAAAATCCACGAACATAACACCGATATGACGGAAACTAGGGCGGCAAGAATGGAACAAAACACCAAGCATAAGGTCGAGCCTTCCACCCTTTACCAAGTATATAGATGCATTAAGTTAATAAGATATATAGTGGTATCCCAACAAGTAAGCATGTTCTAGAAAGGAACGACATCTCCATGTTCCAACAAGGAACAAACTTCAATCTTCACCTGCAACTAACAACGCTATAAGAGGGGCTGAGCAAAGCGGTAACATAGCCAAACAATGGTTTGCTAGGACAAGGTGGGTTAGAGGCTTGGTTCAACAATATGGGAGGCATGATAAGCAAGTGGTAGGTATCGCAGCATAGGCATAGCAAAAGAGCGAGCATCTAGCAAAGCAAAGATAGTAGTGATTTCGAGGGTATGGTCATCTTGCCTGAAAACCCGCAAGGAAGAAGAACGAGTCCATGAAGAAGACAAACGGACGTAGACGAACGGGTCCTCACAAACGCGATGTAACCGGAACCAACCCGAAGAAGCAAACACCAGAAAGAAGCACACAACATAGTAAAGAACCAACACATGAATATGGCATGATATGCGGGATGCGGTATGCGATGCATATGCATTATTGGACAAGGAATGCATGAACCTGGCCTCAACATGGAAATCCAAGTGTGCCACTGGAAAGATGAGGTGAAATCGCTTGAAAACAATATAAAGAACGTCGGAATCAGAGTTACGGTTTGGAAATGGCAAGCGATTCAAATATGACCACGTTCTGCGACTTACAGCAAGTAGTCATCTAAATGCAACAAGATGAACATGCTACGGAACCCAAACAAGACAAAAAAATACATGGCAGGGATGCATTCATGATGCTTAACAAAATATGAACACTGAGCTACGGCCAATTCATCCATCAACAGGTTCAAACAAGCATGGAAAAAATGCATATGGTAAACAGATCTCAGACTTAGTGAAATTAACACTTGTCTGGAATTTTAGATCAGGTAGCACACTTTGAAGCAACAAAACTACATGCTACAGGACCTGAACATGGCAACGTAAAGCATGGCATGGAACTACTCAAAGAGCTTAACAAAAGTCCCTTAGTGACCTTGAGCCAAAAGGGATCAGAAAATACAATTGCAAGCATGTGAACATGGCAAAAACATAATCAGATCACAGACTGTGAAAACTGGAGCATACTGAAACAGATATCAAGTAGGCATGTTTACGAGCCCGATGCACTCACTACAGAGCAAGTCATGATAAACTAAGCTTACACCTATCAAGAATGCACAAAATGCAAGCTAGACATGGCAAGAACAATAGCATAGCATGCACGGATCAACTACAACATCCTCGACAAAATCGCTAACAAGTAGACAATCTGCCGAGATTCACGAAATGCCAAAAGTAGAGCTCGATTGACTCAAGCTAGGGTGCTCCATAATTGCAAACAAAGACATGGATGGATAGAGTACTACAAGATCAACGAAACATCCTTACTGATCATCCTCAAAAGAGGCACGGATCACTAGGAAACAACATGAACATATGGCATAATGAGATAAACAGGTCAAGGACTTAGTGGAAATGCTAAGTCCCTGAAATCAGCATTACCAAGTGCACCACTTTGCAAGCTTGTGCTAGCCACCACACACATCACAAAAATACATGGGTTGCACCTCTGGAAAGATGGCAAAACCTTAACAAAACATATGTAGAGCTCAGGGGCATATCATGCACACGATAATCATGGCAAAAATGACAAATATCTAAATGGAGCAGCAGATCTGGCAATTGTCTCAAGTAGCACTCTTCTAACAACATTTAGGGCATCAAGATGAACTCAAATGAAAATTATTCAATGAGATGAAATGATGTGCTCTCTGAGACGAACATTTTGATATGCTATATGCATGAATCGTAGCTACGGATACAAAGTTACGATGCGATGAACCTGGGCATATGAAACTGGGAATTTCGAGGACTTAGTAGAAATTGGACTTCTCCGAGAAAGTCAAGCCGGGACGGAGTCGTGCGGGACGGAGGGATCCGGATCTGGACGGGGCGTTTGGTTGAGGGGAGGGGTGGATCTGATCCACTCCGAGTGGATCCGGCCGGAGTCTACTCCGGCGAACTCCGCGAGCTCCGACGAGGGGTGACTCGGGCTCCGGCGAGTGAACGAAGTCGAGGAGGAGGTCCAGCGATGCCCGCGGGCTACGGGCGGCGCGGGGCGCCACGCCGGCGACGAGGAAGCTTGGCGGCGGGGCGGAGCTGGCCGGAGATGATGCGGGCGGCGCGTGGCAGTTCTGGCGAGGGTGAGGCGCGGTTGCGCGCGACGGCCGGCGGCGAAGGCACGCGGGCGCGGGCGGTGGCTCGGGCGCCAGGCGGCGGCGCGGTGTACCTGGCCGGGGGGGGGGATCTAGGCCTCTCGGGCCCGCGCGGGAGAGGCGGCGGGGCAGGCCAGGTTGCGGCGCGCAGTAGGCTGGCGGCGGTGGCGGGGTGACGAGCGGACATGTCCATCCGGCGAGGATGTGTCTGACGGCGCGGAGGGAGTTGGATCTAGGGTTTGGGGTAGGAAAAATCCGAAAATTTCGGGGGAGACACATATTTATAGGTAGAGGGAGCTAGGAGAGTCCAAATGAGGTGCAGTTTTCGGCCACGCGATCTTGATCGAACAACCGAGATGATGGAGGAGGTTTAGGTGGGTTTTGGGCCACTTTGGAAGGGTGTTGGGCTGCAACACACACGAGGTCTGTTCGGCCCCTCGGTTAACCGTTGGAGTATCAAACGAAGTCCAAATGGCACGAAAATTGACAGGCGGTCTACCGGTAGTAAACGAAGGCCTCTTGGCAAGTCTCGGTCCAATCCGGAAATGTTTAACCCCCACACACGAAAGAAAGGTAGAAAAGAGCACCGGAGGAGAACGGAGCGCCGGATTGGAAAACGGACAACGAGGAAAATGCTCGGATGCATAAGATGAACAAGTATGCAAATGAAATGCACATGATGACATGATATGCAATGCATGACACGCAAGCAATGACAAGGCAACAACAGCGAATAACTGGAGGACACGTGGCACATCGGTCTCGGGGCGTTACACACATGCACTACTCCATCCGTCTAGGTGAGTAAGTCATCTTAGGCTGTGCACCGTGACCAAGGAGGAGGAGAAAATGAGAAACGTTAATGTTTATTTGCTAATTAATAGTATTGCATGCAATGAACTAACCACTGCATGTCATGTTTGATATCTCAAGTCATTAAAAGCATGCACACTCTTTATCTCTTATTGGTTGATATGTCAAGAAACAAGAAACGAGGTAGAAGTTAATGCACCGCGTTAAGTGTTTTGGGATTATTTGGTTTTTGTAAGATGACTTACACACCTAGACAGAGGGATTACAATGGTGAGGAATAAACCAGTTAAATCTTTGGTCAAAATTTAGCACAAATTACAATGGTGAGGAATAAACCGGGACCGAGTAGTAGTTTAGAAGCCCAAATAAATGAGTGAGGCGCCTTATTGTTACTCTCCACTTTGACTAGTCTTGTGGGAAAAGCTGGGGAAGCGGCCAAAAGAACTGGCCCTAGGAGTAGTAGCTAGGGATCGAGTTTGCGAGATGAACCGGAGAAAGTAAATGCAGAGAGATGAAATGCAAAAAAGATGGAGGGATGTGATGGTTGCTTGTCCGTTTATTTTACCAAGCCACTTATTACTGGGAGTGGTTGGGTATTGTGATATGACGGCTTTACTGCCGCGCCATGAGCGGGGTGAGAGGTGAGACTCCCGTGCAGTGCCACCCACTACACTTGTACTAGACGTGTCGTGGTTTATTAGTCCCCCATTGAATTTGATTGAAGATTTAACTAACATAATGTTAGTGCATGTCAACAAAAACTATATCGTTGGATTCGTATTTGAACATAATTTTGAATGATATAATTTTAGGTGACATGCATCAGCATTTATCATACTATATATAATGTTAGTTCAATTTTTGGTCGTACTAATCTATAGTAGTAAGGTGCCCGTGCGTTGCACCGAAGAGTGAAATGCATTGATCGGGGAGTTGTTTATTTTGACAAAGGATGTGTGGGTCATCTCATGTGTAACGGGTATCGATATGTTTCTTCAGATATTATTTCATCTCTAGAGCTCACGAACATCTGGGTGAAACAGATAAAAAGGTATCTTTTGCAAACAAAAGCGTTCAAATGTTCAACCTGCATCCAAAACTTGTCAAGAAATAACACTTATTGTTCTTTGCAAGAAATGATCTTTAAGAATTAGTTTTTGAGTATCGATTGTTATACTTGTTGGCTAAGATGACATGGCACTTTCTTATAGTCAACAGTTGGCTATACTATTAAGTAATATTAACCATGCCCTTATACACCTAGACGGAGGGATTAAATCAGGATGACTTGCAAGCGGGCAGAGGAGATGTAAGAAATGGTTCATCGTAAGTCTTTCACCAGTACTGTAGTAAAAATTCATACATGGAAGATTCTAGACTAAACCATAAATGGATACACTTTTATGCATGCGCGATACTCCAATAGAGCAAGATCTTGCATGGAAGTCTCCACATGCTTAGACAGCGGATTACATTGAGCGAAGACTAATGATCAACATTTAACTTGATAATGCGTATGTCCAGGTGAACCTGCTTGGAGTCCCCGTGCACCGAGTCGGTGGGTAAAGGATGCCATGGGTTTTCCAAGTCCACATTGGCGGGATAGTCCCAGCTCCCCGGAGTCCAAGTCCGGTCGATGAGGTCGGTGTTGCCACCCACGCGACCCGGAGGGGTAGTAACATTGACCACGCACCCGTACATCAGCCTCGTGTTAGTGTCAGCGTCAGTGGCGTCACCCCTTACGCACATTACAGAGACAGGGCGGCGGCCTACGCGGGCCTCGCCGGTGCCCATGATCAAGAGGAAGACGCTTCTGTCCTCCTCCGAGACTAGCAGGCGGTGGTGATCCTCCAGCGACTCCGGCATGGTGAACGGGTAGCACGTCTCGTACTTGATGTTCTCCGCCAAGGGCCAGCAGTGACCGCTGCACGCATCCGTGAGGTGATGCACCATGTCCGCAGGCGAGCCACAAAATGGCATCGGGCACTCATAGCAGTGGACAAAGGGCTCCTTGGAGGCATCGACCAGGCCGTCCATGAAACGGGAGTGGCTGTAGGGGACATTGCGCCAGTTGAATATATGAGCAAATTACTACAAGATTTAATCTGAATAAGCACAAAATAAATCATGAATTCTACCATGATTTCGAATAGGAAGGACAGAAACACATACGGTGCAACGGGAGCAGCACCGTTGGCGTTGAGGTTGTCACCCATGTCCAAACACCATGTAGACACGGTCTTTGAGCATGGTTCGTAGTCGTTCCATGCTCGGGCATTGAACTTTGTAACTATTTTAGATTAGAATATACTACTCCTCCGGTGCTAGTAGTAGAGCAGAGTCCTACTCTACTCAAGCAAGTTAGGGCATAGCACTGTAGGGAGTACCAGTACTGTGATCACTCAAGAAAGTTGTCTGGCATCGACATGACCCTACGCTGCTGGTATGTGTCTCGTAAGTCAAGCAGCGTGCTGTAGTCATCATCACCTGTCCACTTCCCGCATCACATATTCGCTTCTCCATCTTTGTCCACACATAATCTCTTCCAATCTTCCATCCCCGCTAAGGTGCCTCCCCCCTCGTCCGAAACCCAAGCACTAACAATGGCAGAATCGAGCAGCGTCTGCCGAAAGAGTGGTTGGAATTCGCTCTCCATAGAGGTAATCAAGCTCATTGTTTCGCGTGGAGACAATCTCAGTACCATGCCGCTCGCTGCGTGCTCGTCGGGGCTGTACCGTTTACTCAAAGCCCTCAGGCCGGAGCTTTTTAAGTCAGCTCCTTGCTTGCTGATGCCGCCTGATCTTCAGAAACGGCGTGTCACGTAGCATAACGATCATAGGGTGGCGAGCATCAACCCCCTTGACTGCGATCCGATCCTCGTCAACCTCAACTACATTAACGGTATGTACTGGGTCGACATGAACACGTCTTGGATGGTGCTCGTCGACGGTCGCGGCAGCTGGATACTCGTGGAGGTCTTCACTCTTCTGGCCTGCTTACTGCTTCTGTTGCACCCCCAGCCCTGGTTGCTGCTGCTGCTATTTTCAATGTACAATCAGTAGTATATTTCATCTGTTGGTTGAATAAATGTGTTATTAGAACGACAAACACAATGTTTTGGAAGTCGTTGCACGGTTTGATCCTTTAGTGCCCCATACCGTACGTAGCGCATACTATTTTTTCGTACAGAACACATTTTCCACTTGTTGATAACATGCAGCCCACTAATGAAGGCCCAATAGAGAAGCCCATAATTAACTGGAAGGGAGGCTCTCACATGAATCCGGCCCAGGTACATGCTCATGGTCCCCTAAACATAAATAAGTAAATAAATAAATAAATAAAGCTAAATGCTCATGCACCAGTTCTTTGGGAAAATAGGTAGCCCAGTATTTCTTTTTGAAGAATACCCAAGCTAGGCCTATTTGTTTTCTCCGAATTACTGGTCTGCAAATCTTTCAAGACAAGGAGGGATGCATTCCGGCCTGGCTTAAGAGTATGATCAATGTCTGTTAAAAGTAATATCAAAAGGGGTTGAAAATTCCAAAAAAAATATAGCAAATGGGATATAAGTTTCTTTTTCTGTTTTTGTTCTTCACTGATATCTTATACGTATTTCATTGGATTTAACATGACATAGTACTAATTAATTTTTAAATTTGTTTTAGTATGGCTATTAATTTTTGGATTAAGAATATTTCATTCCCAAGCAAAAATTTGCGAATTTTTTCAAAATTTCCCACATATTTAGTTAATTTTTTGACCCTGGTACTGACCAAAAAATGGCCAGCAATTCTAAAAATGGAAAATGGGCTGCAATAAATTCCATATGAATTGGAAAATGAGTAAAAATTATAAAAATAATGGCAAATGGGTTGTACACGCCACAGATTTCGAGGCTGACTTGTTTACGCAAGGCTTTGTTAGTGAACACATGATTCTAGCAGCAATGACTGTTGGATGTCCATCCAACGGCCGATGTGCTTCTTGAATCTCTTATCTTCCTGCTCCAGCCGCCTAAACTAGCACCAGCGGGACTGCCTGCTCCCTCCTCTTGTGGCCCGCTGTGATGCCGCACAGGCTTCCCCGGCCCACCCTATTCCCTCTGCTGGCCTGGCCGCACGCAATCCTGCCTCCTTATTACGCAAAAAAAATGATTCCTCCCACTGACATCTGGGGTGCACCGGTTGGGAGGCTGACCTGTGGGCCTACTAAGTTGACGCGTATGCAGGGCTTGTCAACTTAGTCAACAAACGATTCTAGCAGCAGTAACCGTTGGATTTGAATCGAATGGTCCTGCTGCTTCTTCAATCGCTGCTCTTCTTGCACCAGCTGCCCAAACCAGCACCGGGGAGACCGCCTGCTCCTGCCTCTAGTGGCCGGCTATGCTGCCGTTGAGGCCTCATCGCCCCCTACTACTCCCACTGCTAGCCAGGCCCTGCGGCGACGGAAGCCTCACACCGCAGTCGAACCAGTGAACCCTCATACTCCTCTCCGCATGGGCATCCACTATCGCGTCTTCCCCGGCTCCACGTCGTCCCCTTCCTAGGCCTCGCCGTCGTCCACCGCCTTGGTGCTCTCGGCGCGGCGTGGTCAACGTGGTTAACGACATTCCATCGGAAGAGTACTGTACGTGAAGAGGCTGACAGCTGGGTCCACGGCCACAACCCAGTTTTTTTGTGATTTGCCAAGTAAGTCGCTTTGTCAGGCCTGTTGGGCTGCAAATCTTCCAAGACGAGGAGAGCTTTCATTCGGCTGGCCGAGAAAATGGCTCATCAGTAATGAGAAATGGGCTGTACATTTTTAGAACACATCAAAACGACAATTAGTTTCAAATACCTTTTTTTCATTTCGAGATTTTAAATTACATTAATTTTTATGCGTGGAGAATTTGTTGGATTTTATATTGATATACATTTAGTTTTAAAATTAGTTTGAATGTGAGTCGAAATTTTGGGATTAAAAACAGTTCGAACCACACTAAAATATGCAAAATTTCGTATAATTTTTTAACCGTGGCCACAATATGGGCTGTAATGCTAACAAAAAGAATATGGGCTCCAAAAAAACCTTAATAATTAGCAAATGGGCTGTAAATTATTGGAAATAATGGCAGATGGGTTGTATGCTATTTTCCACAGATTTGAGGCTTTCCTAAAAAAAGGTTGACGCACAAGCAGTGACTATTGGATGGCCATCCAACGGCCGTCGTGCTTCTTCAATCTCTTTTGTTCCCGCTCCAGCCGCTCAAACAAGCGCCGGCGGGACTGCCTGCTCCCTCCTCCCCCCGGCCGGCTCTGCTGCCGCGCAGGCCTCACCGCCCCATCATACTCCCATCGCTGGCCTAGCCATCCCTCTACTCACCCACACCTGCTGTTATTCTCCGGCGACGGCAGACGAACCAGTAAACCCTCATACAGTCATACTCCCCTCCGCTTGGGAAACAACTGCCGAGTCTTCCCTGCCTCCGTGTCGTTCCCTTCCTAGGCCTCGCCGTCATCCACCGCCCTGGTGCTCTCGGCGCGGCCTGGTCAACGTGGTCAACGACCGACATGCATCTGAAGTGGACTGTACATGGAGAGGCCGACAGCTGGGTCCACGGCCGCATGGAAGGAAATGCCTCCTTATTACACGCAAAATAATGATTCCTCCACCAGACATCAGGGACCCACCAAAAGGGCCTCTGTATTTCGCGAAAAAAACGTTACCTCCGCTGACAGCTCGGACCCACCAGCTATATCTTCGCACGCAAGGAAGTGCCTCCTTATTACGCACAAAAAAAAATGAATACTCCCCCTGTTAGCTGGGCCCAGCATAGTGGCAGGCTGACTTGTGGGCCTACTAAGTTGACGGGGACGGAGCACTTTCTCAACTTAGTCAATATGCACGATTCTTGCTCCAGTGACCTTACGATGTCCATCCAACGGCCGTAGTGCTTCTTCAACCTCTGGTCTTCTTGCTCCAGCCGCCCAAACCAGCATCGGTCGTGCCTCGTGCTCCTGCCTCCCGTGGTCGGCTGCGATGCGATGGAGGCCTCACCGCCCCCTACTACTCCCACCGCTGGCCAGGCCATCCCTCTACTCACCCACACCCCCTGTTATTCTGCGGCGACGGCAACCTCACACTATAGCGAACCAGTGAACCCTCATACTCCTCTATGCGTGGGCATCCACTCCCGCGTCTTCCCCGGCTCCATGTCGTCCCCTTCCTAGGCCTCGTCGTCGTCCACCGCCCTGGTGCTCTTGGCACGGCGTGGTCAATGTGGTCAAGGAACGGCTTCCATCGGACGTGGACTATACGTGGAGAGGCTGACAGCTGGGTCCATGGCCGCAGCAAGGAAGTGCCTCCTTATTACGTGCAAAATAATTATTCCTCCACCTGACAGCTGGGAACCACCGGATGGGCCACCATATTTTGCCAAAAAAATGTTCCCCCCTGACTGCTGGGACCCGCCAGCTACATCTTCGCATGCAAGGAAGTGCCTAACAGTCGGGACCCACCTGGTCGAAGCGTACGTAGCGTTGTCACTCTGGTCGCGAACGTGTACGTACATATATACTGGTGGATGTAGAGGCGCGCACATATCATATATACATACGTATAGTGGCCAGGGTGCAAGAAAGAAAATACGGCCACGTATGTGTACATACGGGCGGGGTCTCGAACGCCTACTCGCGCATACGTACGGCCAGGGCTCGTGTACCTGGCTGGGTCGGAACGGAGAAACAGCATCGTTGTCGTGTTCATGGGGAGGCAACGGAATGTGTCGTCTTCATGGGGAGGCAACGGAATCCGTCGTGTTCATGGGGAGGCAACGGAATGCGTCGTGTTCATCGGGAGGCAACGGAACGTGTGGGAGCCAACCGGCTGGGTCGAAACGGAATGCGTGGTCATGTTCATCTGGAGGCCTTGGACGGAACAGGGGATGGAAATGAGGCCTGGCGTACCGCAAAACAGAGGAAATGGACCTCCTACGTTCGGAATGGGGTCCTGTTGATCGGGAGGGGTGTGGCGTACCGCAAAACGGAGGAAACAGACCTCCTATGGTCGAAACGGGGGTCCTGTTGATCGGGAGGGGTGTGGTGTACCGCAAAACGGACGAAACGGACTTCCTACGGTCGAAACGGGGGTCCTGTTGATCGGGAAGGGGTGTGGCGTACCGCAAAACGGACGAAACGGACCTCCTATGGTCGAAACGGGGGTCCTGTTCATCGGGAGGGGTGTGGCATACCGCAAAACGGGACTCCACGGGATATTGTTCATCTCCACCGTCGACCTCCTCCAGCCTCCACGGGCTACCGTCAACCTCCTCCAACCTCCACGGGCTCCTATTCATCCAGCCTCCACCGCGCGCTACTCCACCAGCTACTGTTCAACCACCCCTCCACGGGCACCCCTCCACCATCTACTGTTCATCCAGCCCTCCACACCACGGGGTCCTGTTCAACCACCCCTCCACCGTCTACTGTTCATCCAGCCCTCCACACCACGGGGTCCTGTTCATCCAGAGGCAACGCCACCGCTTACTGTTCATCCAACCCCCCCCC